>NC_056625.2:8605569-8905569 GCF_002870075.4 Lactuca sativa
TATATATATATATATATATATATATATATATATATATATATATATATTATGTTTTGAGGCCCGTGCTAAGCACGGTCCATGAAAGGTAATATGGATATTTTCTTTACCATTGATTAAATCGTAAGTACATTGCTATTATGTGTAAAGAATTTTACAAACATTTCTATTATTTATTATCAGTAAAGAACAAAGATGTTGCTATTATTGGTAAAATGATGAAAGTATATTGTTGTTATAGTTAAGAAAATGAAATTACATTGTTAATATTGGTACCCATTAATACTTCATTTCTAGAGAAAAAAAAAAGATGATTTCTACCAACATTAGCCGAAGGGTTACAAATTGAAAAGAGATGAGTATAATACTAAACGGAGCCTATTCCTTTTTTTTTTTTTTTTTGAAAGTTTACAAGATATTTGTTTTAAAGTTTTTTTTTTTTTTTTTTTTCAAAATCATACAAAGGCTTTGAGTATTATCAGTATAATTGTTTCAAAGAAGAGACATCATTAATCATGTGATTACTTCATCATCGCTTTTGTAAAGGGTTAAAGATCCACTAACGACATATTCCTTTTTGTGATTGAACTTGACGTAATCTCGTATACATGTTAGAAACCGTTCGTCACTTTCAAATCATTATTTACAACATTATTGATCTATATAGACAAAATTCTCAAAATAAATTACAAGTTTGGCTTTAATAAGTATGTTTCCATCATAAACATATAAGCAGCCTTAGTTAAAATGGTAAATACTAAAAAATGTAAAAACTAAAATATACAACTTAATTTCACAAACCTCAGTTACCTTCCAGAAAAAAGCTTCAATAAAGAGGCTTTTATTGTATGAGCTGAAGCATAATAAGATTGTTTGATGACTCGTACTGTTTGGTGTGATATAAAAGAGATGATTTAAGGAGTTATATAAAGAAATGTTAAAAATTTAAGGGTGTAATTCCAAATCGAATTGTATTAAGTGAAACTTCGGTGGATACAATCACAAACTAAAGTTAAACGATTATATAAATTGAACTGATTATGATATATAAAGATGAGTAACAAATGGATAGGAAGATGACTTTTCCCAACGTGATATACAAATTCAAGCATCATAGCCAATAACACTATAACAGTAATCCTTCAACAACAAGTTTCCTCAATCTGTTACGCCGCTTGCAAATTTTATTCTTCTTAACAATCTCAATGTAGTGTAACATCTAAATAATCACAACAAATTTTAACTTTTCAAAAACAACAATTCAATTCATAATGTTTATAAAGCCATTGTTTCAAAAATGTTTCTCAGAAATCAGAGTGTCCTAAAAATCCAGATAACATAAAACCGAAGGATGTGCATGATCACACATTCGCCTTGACACGATATTCAGAAGTACCTGAAACAAAACTAAAATTGTAAGTCAATGCTTAGTGAGTTCCCCCAAAATACCACCACATAACATAACAAACAACAACATGCATGTAGAGCCTTCAGCATGACTGGACTGCCTCATCGGGTCTTCAGTCTATCTGGACCGCTCTCTGGGCCTTCGGCCTAACTGGACCGCCTCGCAGGCCTTCGATTTATCTTGACCGACCTATGTATCTTGGCCTTCAGTATCAGCTGGTCCGCCTCAACCTAGTAAACCATAACATATTGATGCATGACACTACCAATCAATAACAACAAACACAAGTAGTCCTACAGATCTACCAATCTAATCACATAACTAATAACCACATATCTCCGCATAATAGCATACAACAAATCAAGATATATAATCCAATGGGTCGACCTTGGTGCCTTCGACCCATAAGTATAACGAGGAAAACTCACCACTCAGTCTGAATACAGGCTGAACGAATCCCTGCTCAGAAAATCGGCTCTACCCGACTTCTAATAATCAAAACATTCCCATTATAAATTAATATCAATTTACCAAAATACACATGGTCAAAATCGGTCAAAGTCAACAAAATCAGCTGAGTCAAACCAGCCGAGTTGACCCAGATCTCGTACGCATGGAGTACTAACTGTCTGAGGAGTCGGGGCTTGAACGGCGTACGCGCAGCGTACCAAATAGTACACCCAACGTACGCAAATATCATCCTTGACCATAAAGTTTCCAACTTTATGGTCTTGCATGGCCAATAAGTGCTAAATGCTAAAAACCCCATCCTCTTAGCCCATTAATATAAACCAACACATGCATGGAGAAGGATTAAGAGCCAAAACCCTATTGTAATGCTTCTAAACCCCTCAAAACATCTGAAAGGACAACTAGAATGGACTAAAGCATGCCATACTCCAAAAAGGTCAAGACTTGGAACAAAATGCTCATGAATCAAGAACTTAGCAAGATCTAAGGAAATACAAGCCAAGTTTGAAACTTTATACCTCTTGGAAGGTTGTTGGAGAGGTAAAGATCCTAGATCCAAAGCTTCTTCAAGCTTCCAAGGTGGTTCTACTTCCTTCTTTCTCTTTCAAGATCACCAAACACACACACACACACACGTACAAGGGTTAAGACTGCTCAAACAAGTGGTTAGGGTTTGCTAAAATCGGATGAAGGTGTTGGACGCTAACGAAAGATGAGGTTGGAGGCCATAAAGATGTTTAAATAGGGTCTAAACCCTAAAATTTAGGGTTTGAGAACCTCGCATGTACTCCCTGCATACACAATGTATGCCTTGCTTACTAGACCCTCGCATGTACGCCCAACGTACACAACGTACACCTAACGTACTAGACCTTGATCTGAAATTACAAAAATGCCACTACGGGCCATTTTGAAAGCTTTCTCATACACAAGGGCTAAATACCATAATCCTTCATACTTAAGAGTTAAATTTGAAAATACCTTATCGTCAGGATGTTACAATTATCCCCCACTTGAACTAGACTTCTTCCTCAAAGTCTGTTGTTGTGAACAACTTCGGGTAATGCTTCCGCATCTCAGACTCGGGTTCCCATGTACATTCAGAAGCCTTCCGACGTCGCCACTTAACCTTGACCAAAGGTACAACCTTTTTTGTGCAAGTCCTTCGTCTTCCGATCTAAAATCACCCCGGTCTCTCAGTGTAACTCAGTCGATTATCAACTTGAACATCATCAAAAGGAATAACCACTGAATCATTAGCCATAAACTTCCGTAACTGCAAAGCATGGAAGGTGTTGTGAAGCTGACTGAGCTCCTAAAGCAAATCCAACTTATAAGATACCTTGCCAACCCTGGCAATCACCCGAAATGGCCTGATATACCGGGGCCCCAATTTGCGCCTCTTCCTAAAGCATATTACACCCTTCTAGGGTGATACCATCAGCAAAACCATGTCACCCACCTGAAACTCCAAATTCGATCGACGTTTGTCGACATAACTCTTATGTCGACTCCGAGCTGTCTAAAATTTATGTCTAATTTATTGAATGAGATTTAACATTTGAAGGACTACCTCGTTTCTTCCCAATACTCTATGACAAATCTCTCCCTAACATACTGGGGTACGATACTTCCTTCCATAAAGAAGCTCGACAGGCGGCGCATCGATACTGGAGTGATAGTTGTTGTGATAAGAAAAATTAGCTAAGGGAAGGTAGGAGTCCTATCTCTCACTGAAGTCAATAACACAGGCTCTCAACATGTCCTCAAGTGTCTAAATGGTCCGCTCACTCTGACCGTCATTCTGTGGATGATAAGCAGTGCTAAGATGCAACCTCGTACCTAGTTCCTCTTGGAACTTCTGCTAAAAACGAGATGTGAACTGAACATATCGATCATATACAATGGAGACTGGAATACCGTGCCGAGCAAAAATCTCCTGTAAATACAATCGGCCAATTTCTTGGCCGAAGAAATCTCTCGGATGGCTAGAAAGTGGGCATTCTTGGTCAGACAGTCCACAATAACCCATATTATGTCGAATCCCTTAGCTTTCCGAGGCAACTTGGTGATGAAATCCATAGTGATTTGTTCCCATTTCCACATGGGAACCTCCAATAGTTGCAGCTTGCCATGCGGCCTCTGGTGCTTGAGATTGACAATCTGATAGGTCAAACACCTCTCAACATACTAGGTTATCTCTCTCTCTCTCTCTCTCTCTCTCTCTCTCTCTCTCTTCATGCATGGCCACCAATAACTAAGCCTCAAATCCCTATGCATCTTGGTGGCTCTGGGGTGTATCGAATACCTGGACTTGTGCACCTCCTCCATCATAGTCTGCCTGACCCCACCAAAATCTGGCACCCAAACCCATCCATACCGGGTCAATAATCCCCGACTATCAGTGGCGAACCTGTTAACCTCACCCTGAGTTTAACCTGCTTCCAATTCTCCTTTTTGACTCCCTCAGCTCGAGCCTCCCTAATCAGATCAAGAAGTGGAGAATCAACTGATATTCTCATACACAGACTCTCAATGTAAGAATTAGCCATCTTGCAGATCAAAGTGTCAGCGACCACATTCGCTTTCCCGGGGTGATAAAGAATATCATAGTCATAATGCTTGACCACATCAAGCCACCTACGCTATCTCATATTCAGATTCGGCTGATCCATGAGATATCTCAAACTCTTGTGATCTGTGTAATAGTACCCGGACTCCATACAAAGAATGTCGCCAAATCTTGAGAGCAAACACCATTGCTCCCAACTCCAAATCATGAGTCAGAGAATGGACCACATGCAGATTCAATTGTCGAGAAGCATAAGCAATAACCCTCCCGCGCTGATTAAGTACCGCTCGTAGACCGGTGATAGATTCATCACAAAATACCACAAAGTCCTCAACACCCTCAGGAGGGTTAACACTGGTGCCTGACACAACATCTGCCTCATTGTATCAAATGCAGACCACTACTCAGGCCCCCAACAAATCCACACCCTTCTTCATTAGAAGAGTGAGGGGTACTAAAATCTTGGAGAAATACTGAATAAATCTCCGACAATGCCCTACTAATCCCAAGAAACTCATGATCTCTGAAGGAGACTTTAGGACCTTCCACCACATAATCGCCTCGATTTTGTCTGGATCGACCAAAATCCCATCCTGATTAACGAGGTGCCCCAAGAACTAGACCTCTCGTAACTAAAACTCACTCTATGAGAACTTTTCATACAACCGTTCTCACCTTAAGACCCCTAGAAGCTCTCGAAGATGCTCCTCGTGATGCTCCTTAGACTTGGAATACACCAAGATATCATCAATGAAAACAATAACTGATCGATTGAACATCATCATGCACACACGATTCATCAAATCTATAAATGCACAGACGCATTGGTGAGCCCAAATGGCATCACCACATACTCGTAAAGACCATAACATGTCTGAAACGTGGTCTTCTCCATGTCCTCCTCTCTTACCCTCAACTGATAATACTGTGAACTCAAATCGATCTTGGAGAACCAAGATGCACCCTGCAACTGATCAAAGAGGTCATCAATCCGCGAAAAGGGGATAAAGGTTCTTCACCGTTAACTTGTTCAACTCCCAGTAATCAATGCACATCCGGTGTGAACCATCTTTCTTCTTGACGAACAATATCGGTGTTCCCCACGGTGAACTGCTCAGCCTGATGAATTGTTTTCCTAACAGATCCTGAAGTTGAAAGGACAACTCCTGCATCTCAGGCAGTGGCATTCGGTACAGTTCCTTAGCAATCGGAGCCGCACCTGGAACTAAGTCAATTATGAACTCAACCTGCCTTTCGTGAGGCACATCAAGTAATTCCTCCGGAAACACATCAGGAAACTTCCTAACGACCGACACATCTGAAACTGAATTCTGCTTCCCAACCCGAGTATCAATCACATATGCAAGATAACCCATACAACCATGTTGAATATGCTGCCAAGCCTTGACAATAGAATAAAAAGCTGACCCAATCCTGGTACCCTCTCCATAGATGAGAAGTTCTCCACCACTTAAGGTTCGAATTACCACTCGCTAACCCTCACAGTCTAGCACCAAACCTGCTCAACCAGTCCATCCCCACTATCACACACACATCCCCTATGGGTATAGGAATAAAATCAATCGGATAAGGTACCCTAAAAATCTCCAAAGCACAATCCTGATAAACCCTAGATGTAGAAACCATGTGCTTGTTGGCGATAGAAACTTACAACGGACACTCTAACTCCCTAATAGGCATATCAAACCCCCTAATGAACATCTAGGATACAAAATATCGACTCTTACCCGAGTCAAAAAGCACAAGAGTAGGCAAAGATTTCACTAAAAAGATACTTAACAGAATCGTAAACATAAGCATATCATAAAATAACTTGACACACTATAAATAAAAACATACTAGTAACGACGTTTGGCGCCGCCTTGACATCCTTGACGGTAAGTTGGAAAGCACGAACTCAACCCCTAAGGGGCTTCGCCTTACCCTGGCGTCCATCGGTGATCCTCAAAGTGGCTGGTGTTGGAGCCTGTGCCTACTTGGCGGCGAGCAACAAACTGTTGGCCTTCACATGGCCAAACTGATCACAAGGGTAACAAATTGATGGGTTGTCAAGTCCACCAAGCAAATTGCTCCATTTTTTGCAAATAAAACGTAATATAACGGTAAAAAGGGGTATCGATCCTCGAGGAAATGGTTGTATTCAATTACCAATGCAATCTAAAAGAACTAGTGTAAATAAACTAACTAACTACAATTAAACTAAAGGGGGGGGGGGGTGTTATGATTGCTTGATAACTAAAAGACTTGAATAACTAAAAACTTGCAATTAAGCAAGAAAGTGAGATGCTCAAATATTAGAGAGAATTCGTAAACCAAGACAATTCAACACAATGAACATTTGTGTGTTTATCATTAGGATTTAACATGAAGCTTATCATTCATCCCAAATTGGTTATAGCAATCATGAAGCATGATATGCCAAGATTTCTCATAGGTAGTATGGAGGTTGGGGAAGCCCACAACACACCTTCTTGATCAAAATCAAAGATCTATTTGAAGCAATTGAACCAAGAAGTTGATTAGCCTTAAGAATGAATAAATCCCCAATTCCTAGAGGATGTCAATGCTTACACATCCATAAAGGAGTTATGATTAATAAGCTATAGATGATTTCTACCATAATAAAGCCCTTGTTCTAAGTAAATTTAATGATTCAATGCTAAACCAAAGAAACAAACCAATAATTGCTTATTAAAGTACCAAGCTCATGATCAAAGCACTAAACAAGCATAGGAACTATGAATTAGAATCATAGACATAAGATAAATGATAAATAAGCATAAATCCTTCAAAAACCCACAAACATTCGGAGGTTTTAGCCAAGGTCTACCAAAATAGAGAGTTTAGCCACTCATGACAATAGAGCAACAATCACAAAAGTCTAATTGCATAAAGAAACTACCAATAACTTGGAAAGATGAAAAGAAATGAGTCTTGACCTTCAAAATCGCCTTCTCCTAGTCTCCAATGGTGTAAAATCGAAGTAATGGCTGAAAGATCTCATCCCCCGAGGTAATGGCAAGCCAAATGACCAAAATGCCCAAAACTGGGTAGTTGCGTGGGTACCCGGACGACGGAATTTCCACCCGTGCAAGTGCTGCTGGAATGTAGCTTGGCTCATTTTTCCTCCACTAACCATCCCACTACCAGAGATTCCCTTTGTCCCCTCCATATCCCACATGATTCAAATTAACGAATCATCTTTTAGCTTCAAAAATGGATGCTCCAAGCCCAAAATAAAAGTCCAAGATCCATCTTCACAAGCCCACTTCATCCAAGCCTTTTGCTTTTTAAGCCCAAATCTTCTTTGGTGGATCTGTCAAGCCCAATAATGCATCGGAAAGCCTACTAAGCCCAAATCCAGTCAAACCACAACCGCAATGAGCTCCAAAACCCTAAAAAATTCCTCATGTAAAATAAAAAGTCCCGGATACAATCCATGATAGAGAAAATAAAGAATATACAATGCGATACTAATAAAAAGAGCTAAAAATCTAAAATAAACTAATAAAAATAAGGAAATAAAATAAGCTATCACAAATCCTGGCACTCGGTACTGGGGCCGGCTGGCGACAATCCATCGTAAAATTCCCCTCCTTGCCATATTTGTGGCATCCAACACATGATCGACAAGAACCCTCATGAACCTTGCCACACTTCCCACAAGTATGATCCCTCTACCCTCCAGACCTCAAATCAGTGGGCTTGAACTGATTTGATGCAGGCTGCCAATGCACAGGGACCTTCTTCAGCTCCCTCGACTGGAGCTCCATCTCAATCTACCGCCTTCTCACGACCTCCTGTAACTCAATGACTAAACCATATCGTTGAGTGGACACAAGCTGGCGGATATCCATCTTGAGCATACTCAAGTACCGGGTCATCTGGTCCTGATTAGAAGCAGCAAACTCAGGGCAGAAAAGAGCCCTCTCTGTAAACATCTTGGTGATCTCAGTTTCTGTCTTCGTCCCCTGCCTCAAATCCATATACTTCTGATCCAATCTCCCCCTCTCCACCAAAGGGACATATCTCGAGCGAAACTTCTCAGCAAATTCCTCCCAGGTAACAACAACCCTCTGCTTAGGAGTGTACAAGCCAGTAACCAATCTCGACCAATACTTTGCACTTGAAGGAAGACGGTTTAGGGCGTACTTAACCTTATGGTCAGCAGGGCAAGAACACGTGAAGAAACAACCCTCCACATTAGATACCACCTCATCGCCACGATCGGGTCCTGAACTCCATCGAACTCCAGGGGATTCCTGTTGTCGAAGTCCCGATACTAGAAGGAAATCTCCCACCATTCCCCACAACAACAACAACAACAACACCAACAACAACAACAACAACAACAACAACAACAGTGGTAGTTGCAGCAGCGACAACCTCAGAAAGAGCAACGTATCGATCATCAAAGAGCTCAATCATATCGGTCTTGATAGACCCAAACATCTCTGGCATAGATCGCCGCACAACAACAAGCACCTCAGTGGCGATGACCTCTTGAATCTGGTTATCAGTCATCCTTGACCCATCCTACCGCTCGCTCCAGATCTAGAACCTGATCCCCACATGAACACCATACCGAAATAAACCAGAGCATATCAAACTCCCACAATTCATATAATCACAACCATTCCTGACAGATGAACCCTCGGGGTTTGTAACTTCCTTGAGAAGCGTACAAGTCCTATGCTTTTAGTAGTACGAGCCATACTACCTTCCACACATACCCATATTTGTCTCAACGATCATCACAACTGCCCAAACATATACAACTAGGATATGCATACGTCCTATCCTTGCCCTCTCAAGAGTGGCTAAACATTTCTCCTCTAACTGGATGCTCACGCAAATACTCACCCATGAAACTTCTACCAACCATGTATCACTCGTGTATACTAATGATACGTAACACTAGATCCTATAGACAGCTGAATACTTGATTCTACCCTAAGCCTTCAACCAAACAAAGAACAAGAAATAAGGTCAAACCAAACATTCTCAGGATATAAAATCTTGGTTATGTATAATTGCGATGCATACACTAAGCAACTACAATAATGATGTCAATCCCATACAAGAAGTAATCCCAGGCTATCAGACATCATATGTTAAGTAATTCTATCATGCAACTCCTGAAGATCCCTAACCTATCACTAGCATGTTGTTCTACCATAAACATCATATCAAATAATAATGTGGTAACTTGGGATATACTTTCTGGCTCCGACTGATCGTACACATCACATCCTTCCTTTGTCAATTTTGAAAACAATTTTGAAAATTGTTTTAAAACTTTTGTAGTTCCTTAGTTTGAGTCTAGATTCACACAAATGCTCCTCCAATTCGCTCAAACCAAGGCTCTGATACCAACTTGTAACATCTCAAAAATCACAACAAATTTTAACTTTTCAAAAATAGCAATTCAATCCATAATATTTACAAAGCCATTGTTTCAAAAGTGTTGCTCAGAAATTAGAGTGTCCTAAAAATCCAGATAACATAAAACCGAAGGATGTGCACGATCACGCCTTTGCCTTGCCACGGTCCTCAAAAGTACCTAAAACAAAATTAAAATTGTAAACCAACGCTTATTGAGTTCCCCCAAAGTACCACCACATAACATAACTAACAACAACATGCATACAAAGCCTTCAACATGACTGAACTGCCTCACCGGGCCTTCAGCCTATCTGGACTGCTCTCTGGGCCTTCAGCCTGACGGAACCGCCTCACAGGCCGTCAACTTATCCGGACTGCCCTTGGTATCTTGGCCTTCAGTATCAGCTGGTCCGCCTTAACCCAGTAAAACATAACATATCAATACATGACACTATAAATAAATAATAGCAAACACAGGTAGGGATGAGAATTTGGCTCGAAAACCCGAAACGAACCGAGAACCGAACCGAATCGAACCGAATTAGACCCGAATAAGCAATTCAATTCGTTTTTCGGGTATCTATATAAGGCTTATTTGGTTTTCAGGTTATTCGGTCTGGGATACTCGAATAAGGGCTTATTCGGTCCAAAGAACCGAACCGAATATGACGAGTCGTTTTTTTCCCTTGCACAAATTATGTATTCGGTTCTGTGATCATCACAATCGATCCCAAAAAAACCAAATCGAAGATCATTACCCACTTAATACACCAAATCGAATATCCTATTACACCAAATCGAGTCGACTACTTCCATATTGATGATTGCGACAATTTTGTTTGATCGACAGTTGCTGATTGCGAATCGCTCCTTCCGACAATTTGTTTTGATCGACAATTGCTCCTTGCGACATTAGTCTTTGATCGGAATTAGTTTTTAATAGACTTCCGTACTTCAAACTTCTGTGAATCATCTCCTCATCTTGTTTTCTAGTTTCCACTCCATTCAATTCATGGAAAATTGGGTTCCAAATTAAGAAACATAAGTAAGAATTTGTATCTTAATCTACTACTCAAGCTTTCAATGTGTTATTATGTATGTTACTCATTGAAAATTGGATGTGTTAATCTACTACTCGATCTTTAAATGTGTTATTATGTATGTTATCAATTGAAATTTAAATGTGCTATATTAACAGTTAACTTTTCTATTCTATAAGTCCAAGCAATAGGGACTTTGACCTTGAATAAGAGAATTTAATGAAAACAACCATATATGTTCTTTTACTTGTTTCATTCCATATTGATGAAGTTATTCGGGTTATATACTTATAGATAGATTTTTTGGGTGTTTTGGATGTTTAATTTTTAGTGTTTAATTTGTTTCTTTAAAAGATTTGTTATGAAATCATAAGCTACAAAAGTAATACAAAATATTCGGGTTACTCGGGTTATTCGGGTTATTCGAATCCTTAATCATCTTGTACATGTTATTTAGGTTATTCGGGCCGGAATCGAATAATACCCGAACTGAACCGATCCCGTATGGCTTATTTGGTTTGGTTTTCGGTTCATACAATTACCCTTATTCAGTTTATTCGGGTCGGTTCAATTCCGACCCGAATAACATCCCTAAACACAGGTAGTCCTACAGATCTACTAGTCTAATCACATACTACCTCCGTTCCATATTTATTGTCCACTTTTGACTTTTGAAGTCATTATTCTTCAACTTTGACCTTAAATATTTCTGTTTTTGATACATAATATTTGATGCAAAATATATGAATGGGTTGTATTTTAATTGTATTTTCATTGTTATAAGTTTCATAAAGTAATATATAACACAAATAAAAATATTTAAGGTCAAAGTTGACGAATAAAGACTTCAAAAGTCAAAAGTGGACAATAATTATGGGACGGAGGGAGTAATAATTAACCATATATCTCTGTATAATAGCATACAACAAATCAGGGTATATAATCCAATGGGCCAATATTGGTGCCTTCGACCCATAAGTACAATGAGGAAAACTCACCTCTTAGTCCGAATACAAGCTGAACGAATCTCTGCTCCGAAAACCAGCTATACTCGACTCCTAATAATCAAAACATTCTTATTCTAAATTAATATCAATTTCCCAAAATACCCATGGCCAAAATCAGTCAAAATCAACCGCGTCAACCCAGCCGAGTCAACCCAGACCTCGTACGCAGGGCATACTCACTCTCCGAGGATCCAGTGATTGAACTGTGTACGCGCAACGTACCAAATGGTACGCCCAACGTATGCATGTGGACTTCTTCTTAACGAGTTAAGAGCTTAATACTTAAGCCATTATGACTAAATTGCAGATCCAAGTCCCAAATATCATCCTTGACCATAAAGTTTCCAACTTTATGGTCTTGCATGGCCAATAAGTGCTAAATTCTTAAAACCCCATCCTCTTAACCCATTACGACAAACAAACACATGCATGGAGAAGGATTAAGAGCCAAAACCCTATTTTTATGCTTCCAAACCTCTCAAAACATCTGAAAGGGCAACCAGAATGGACTAAAGTATGCATACTCCAAAAAGGTCAAGACTTGGGACAAAATGCTCATGAATCAAGAATTTAGCAAGATCTAAGGAAATATAAGGCAAGTTTCAAACTTTATACCTATTGGAGGGTTGATGGAGAGGTGAAGATCCCAGTTCCAATGCATCTTCAAGTTTCCAAGGTGGTTCTTCTCCTTCTTTCTCCTTCAAGATCACCAAACACACACACACACAAGGGTCAAGAATGCTCAAAAAAGTGGCTAGGATTTGCAAAAATCGAATGGAGGTGTTGGAGGCTGATGATATATGAGGTTGGAGGCCATAAAGATGTTTAAATAGGTTCAAACCCTAAAATTTAGATTTTGAGAACCTCACATGTACGCCCTGCGTATGCGATGTACGTCCTACGTACTAAACCCTCGCATGTACACCTAATGTACACAACATACTAGACCTCGACCTGAAATTGTAAAAATGCCACTATGGGCCATTTTGCAAGCTTTCTCATACACAAGGGCTAAATATCATAAACCTTCCTACTTAAGGGTTAAATTTGGAAATACCTCATCACCGGGATGTTACACTATGTGTTGGCTAATACATTTCACTGAACACCACTCGTGCTAGATATCAAGCTCTTCACAATCACAACCATTCTTCCTTCTTTCTACTTAACTTCAATCTAAAAACCCGAAAAAAGCCAACATTTTAAGAAATAATTCATCATAGTTTTATAATAACAATCAGGGAATTCATAATAGTCTCTTGCAGGTTGCATCTACAAGAAACCCAACTTCCATAATTGCCACATTATCAATATACCCTTCCAGAAAATAATATAAAACGTTTTTCTTATGGAATGTGTAATTAATAATGCTCACATCTCTTAAATTAAATGTATCTATGAAGGAGCATTGCTCCAATACACTATTGCCAAAGTAAAGAATCTATAATCAGTCTGGTAATATGTTTGACCAATTATTTACTTAGGATGAACACAAAGTAACTCTTGAGCATCACTTGATATCTCCTATGCTTCCTCTGATTATTTGGCTACTCATTGGACTCCGATCCTACCCCTCAAAACACAATAATTTCACAACTATGACCGAAGATATTTTTTGGAGTATAATTTCCTAATAAGAGAAAATAGAGAGTCCATTGCTATTATTGGGTAGATTTCATAAAGTAACAATTCTTCAATAAGAAGGAATTGAACGTATGATGTTGTAATAAAAATAAATAAATACAAGTACATCTCATAGAATTATGAAAACAGGCACTTAATGCTTTTGTACAATCTTTCTAATTCTACTTAAGACACCAAGGGGAAAGAATAATGCTTAAAATCGACAAGCTTTGTCTCCTTTGTTGTGGTTAAATAACACAATTATCTGGTATAATGAAAGTTTAACCTAAAATATGTACAACAGTAAATAAAGAAACACATAACTAGTCTAAGCTATAGAGGAAAACACAGTTTGATCCACTCAAAGGATGTCCAAAACAAGTCTGGTATGATTTGATGGAAGGCAACATGTCAAATGTTTGTAGTGATTTTGGAATGCTGGAAACGCCCGCTGCCAGATTGATGTCAGACACATCTTTGGTTATCTTCTCCATAACATTTGCCTCATTTGCCTTCTTTGGAAGCTTGCAATTAGCAGCCCGATGACTCTGTTGGTCACATTTATGGCAGTTTCCTTGAAACTTTTTCTTGAAAATTCCACCATTGGCTCCCAAGTTTGAACCCTTGCCTTTCTTTTGGAAATTTGCCTTTCTAGATTTGTTCTTCCTAGAACATTGACCATGCTCCACCACATTAGATTTCTCAAAAGTAGGGTTATCGCTACTTTTCTGAGCCATCTTATTGTCCTCTTCAATTCGAATGCAAACAATAAGGTCCTCAATGGACATCTTATTTCTCTTATGTTTCAAGTAATTATTGAAATCAACCCAACTAGGTGGTAGCTTCTCAATCATGGAAGCAACAAAATATGGCTCATTAAACCCCATACCCTCAACATGCATGTCATGTAGGAGGATTTGTAGTTCTTGGACTTGGTACATAATAATTTTGCCGTCAACCATTTTATAGTTAAGAAAAAATCGGACAACCACAAATTTCTTTGTTTTGATATCTTCAGTTTTATACTTTTTATCCAATGAGTCTCATAGTTCTTTGGCTGTCTTTGTTACGCCCCGATTCTCAAGTATTGATGTAAATAAGAATTTCTTTGGTTTTAAGTCCTACTCGACAAGTTGGTTGCCTTACTCGTCGAGTAGCAGCGGGGGGGGGGGGGGGGGGGATCGCGTGTTTAGTGACCTACTCTCCGAGTGCATGAAGGGACTCGACGAGTAGGATCTGGTAGATGAAACCCTAAATTCCGGGGTTTTGCACCGTATTTAAAGTGGATTAAGCCTCCCTTGGCCTCTTTGTAGTCCTTGAGAGCTCATAGGAACCCTAATTTGTGTGGTGCTTCATCCTTGTGTGTTTTGAGCTTTAGAAAGAAGGTTTTTGGAAAGGAAGAGCTTGGAGGGCAAGAGACTAGGAGCAAGGAAGGTGTGGGAATTAGAAATCTACCTCAGTTAGCATCATTTGGGGGTATCAAGCCGTCACCTTTACCTTATTTTCCTTCTAGACCTCATTTGGTTGAGATCTAGGCTTTTCATGGTTTGATTATGATGATATTATGGGGTATAAGCCAGATCTGAAGTTGTAACTTCAGATCTGGACCCTTCTTGGGTCTTAGAGTCATAAAGCTCCGAGTTTGACCATGTATGAAGCTTTACTTGAGTATTAAACCCCATTGTGAGCTTGGATTTGACATTTAGAGCCTTTTTAGCTATGCATGCACGTAAAGTTTGCAATTTTACATGAAAAGCATGCCTTAGGAGCTTGGATCTGTAATTTGGAGCCATTGCATGGCTTAAAAGAGCCTGTATGGCTTAAGGACTGAAGGAACTCTGCGAGTCGCAAGGTCGACTCGGCGAGTCATATGAAGATAGGCCCAGACTCGATGAGTTGGATGAACAACTCGGCGAGTCCGATGAAGATTGCCATAGAACTCGACGAGTTGTATGAACAACTCGGCTAGTCGGTTGAAGTTTCCCCAACTTATGTATATGTGTGTAACCATCGAGTTGCAAGAAGGAAACTCGGCGAGTGGCCTTAGAGTTCGATCGTAAACCAAAGGAACTCGACGAGTCACTCCGGTGACTCGGCGAGTGGACAAGTACTTCAAGGAACTCGGCGAGTAGCTGAGGGTACTCGGTGAGGAAGGATCAACATGGACTGTTGACCTTGACCGATGACTTTGAATTTGACCAGGGTTGATTAGTTGGTTTATGGGGCACCTTGAAAGGTTAGGAATTGATGGGTATGATTGTATTATGGTAATAGGTGGTGGAGTTTTTGGTAGTGATCCGAGAGTTGGAGTTCATCTACCGATTCGACGTCTGCAAGTTGAGTTATCCTCACTGTATCAAAAGGGTCCAAGGCACCAAGGTCGGCCCTTTAGGTGTTATGGTTATGATATGATATGTATGAGATTATGATATGATAGATCGGAATAAGGATAGAGAGTGTGTTATGTTTTTATGATCCTTAGGGATTGGTATGTTAGTGGCCTGCTGGGCCAGTGCTCTAGTTATGAGGGATTGCTATGATTGAAGATCAGTAAGATAGATATATTTGATGTATGTATATGCCACTATATGTTAGTTATGCACACATGATTATTTTCTCGTTGGTTGGGTTGATGCGGTCCTGCTTTGTGCTGAAGGCCAACATATCCTATGAGCGATCCGGGGAGAACTGGTGGTATATGGAGAGGGAACAAGGATCAGATTAGGGTTTTGTTCGGCAACCAGGGCTTAGCAGTATATTCAACACGGGTATGTCGGTTATTTAGTGTATGTGGTGGATACGCGGGATAGGGGGCAACCCTCAGTCTCAGAGGTCCCAGTGGTTAGGGAGTTTGTTGACGTGTTTCCGGAGGAGTTGCCCGGAGTGCCTCCGGAGAGATAGGTTGAGTTCAGGATTGATCTAGTGCCGGGTGCGGCCCCTATCGCCAAGGCGCCGTACCGTCTGGCACCACTTGAGATGCAGGAGCTGTCATCTCAGCTGCAGGAGCTGTTGGGTAAGCAGTTTATTCGCCCGAGTAGTTCACCCTAGGGAGAACCAATCTTCTTCGTCATGAAGAAGGACGGTTAGGCAGGACGTGCATTGACTACAGGGAGTTGAACAAGTTAACGGTGAAGAACCATTATCCATTCCCGAGGATAAATGATCTTTTCGATCAGCTGCAAGGTGCATCTTGGTTCTCCAAGATCAATTTGAGATCTGGATATCACCAGGTCAGGGTGAGGTAGGAAGATGTGGAGAAGACCGTGTTCCGGACTCGTTATGGTCATTACGAGTTCGTGGTGATGCCATTTGGGCTCACCAATGTGCCGGCTGTGTTCATGGATTTGATGAACCGAGTCTGCAGACCGATGCTCGATCGCTCGGTTATTGTGTTCATAGATGATATCTTGGTGTATTCCAAGACCCGAGAGCAACACGAGGAGCATCTCAAGGAGATGCTGGAGGTTCTGTGACGAGAACGGCTGTATGCCAAGTTCTCGAAGTGTGAGTTTTGGTTACGAGAGGTCCAGTTCCTTGGACATCTCGTTAACCAGGAGAGGATTTTGGTCGATCCGGCCAAGGTGGAGGCGGTTATGCAGTGGGAGATTCCGAAATCTCCCTCAGACATCATGAGTTTCTTGGGTTTAGCAGGGTACTACCGGAGATTCATTCGAGATTTATCCAAGATTGTATTACCCCTCACTCGTTTAACGAGGAAGGGGGTGGATTTCTGGTGGGGCCCTGAGCAGCAAAGGGCATTTGAGACCCTCCGACGTGTTTATGCGAGGCGCTGGTGCTGACACTCCCCGAGGGAGTCAAGGATTTTGTAGTATTTTGTGATGCATCCATCTCGGGCGTGGGGACAGTCCTCATGCAGAGGGGACGAGTGGTAGCTTATGCATTGCGACAGCTGAAGCCGCATGAGACGAGATACCCTACGCACGATCTTGAGTTGGGAGTGGTGGTTTTCGCTCTTAAGAGATTGAGACACATCATGGATCATCCGAACCTGAACATGAGGCAGTGCAGGTGGTTGGACGTGGTCAAGGACTATGATTGTGAGATCCTTTACCATCCAGGTAAAGCGAATGTGGTTGCGGATGCTTTGAGCCTCAAGTCAGCTAGTTCTTCTACCCCAGCAAGGTGTATGCGGATAGTGGTGGATTCCCCGCTTGTGAGCTTGATTAGGGATGCTCAGGTTGAGGGTATTAGATCGGAAAACTGGAAGTTAGAGAGGATTAAGGGAGAGAGCGCCCGGTTTGTTCAGGATAGCCGCGGGTTATTGACTCGATACGGTCAGATTTGGGTTCCGATGTCCGGAGGGGTCCGCCAGACCGTGATGGAAGAGGCTCATAAGTATCACTTTTCCATTCACCCGGGGGCTACCAAGATGTACCGCGATTTGAGTATGAATTATTGGTGGCCTGGTATGAAGCGAGAAATTGCTTGGTATGTGGAGAGGTGCTTGATCTATAGGATGGTCAAGGCCGAGCATCAGAGGCCGCATGGTAAGCTACAGCCTCTGGAGATCCCCATGTGGAAATGGGAGCAAGTCACGATGGACTGTTGGATAAGGTGTCTAAGTCCATAACTTATTTGGTATATACTTGACCCGACCCGGCATGGTCCATTTAGGTTGCACTTCACCCAAACGATTTATGGATAATTTTATGAGAATTGTATACTAACGATTTATTAATATATTATAAGTTATAATATATTAATATGAAGTCATGTTATTTAATTAGTTTTAGTCTTAAATTAATTATGAATTAATTTAGAGATTAAAAAGAAGACTAATTAAATTGTGGGCTATTGTTTTATATGGTGTGGGCTAATACTCATTAGTTAATGGGCTAGGCTTATATAGAAGTCCAGGGATGATCCATGGAGCTTTTAACCCATGGATCCTTGGAAAAGGAAAGGTCATGGGTTATTAGGGTTTCACCCTAATCATGTACACTATATAAGCATGCTTATGTTGCATGAAATAGCCACTAGTGGCACTAGTTGTGTGAGACTTAGTGGTGGCCGGTTTCATAAGAAAGTATACTACTCTCTCAAAGTTTTCCAAGTGTTTGTGATGATTTGTGATTCCATTTGAGGCATTCACATTATTGGTGCTAGGCTCTCAAACTCCAAGCAATCAACCACCATCAAAAGGTATGTATTTCTACTAGTAGTTTTATGATTCATAATCCTTATGCTATGCTAGTTAGGAAGAAACCATGGAAATTATTATTTGCATGTATTTTAGAAGAAAACATAGATCCAAGGTTTATTAGGGTTGCATGCACACTTAGGAAGTGTTAGATTGCTCAAAACCCAACAGTGGTATCAGAGACTAGGCTTGTTTTCTTGAATACTTGATGCAAATTGCTGAAAATCGAAGTTTATGTGCTGTCTGCACAACAGACTCGCCGAGTCCATGAGGGGACTCGACGAGTCCAAGACAAAATTCATCCAACTCGGCGAGTTGGTTCATGCACTCGACGAGTTGGACCCCCAGACAGCATATCTTCGAGTTTTGGTGTTGGAATTGGTCTAGAATCATTACCTTAAACTGTTTTGGACTCATAAAACATGTTTTTGATGTGGTAATGATGATGGTGGACCAATTTCAAAGTTGTAATCAAAATTTCAAGTTTATATGTGTTCATATGATTCTTGAAATTGTTGATGTGGATGTTCATGTTCATATGAGTTTTGTTAGATCATAGGAATTATTTGCAAATTGTTTGTTAGTTAATTCCTGATCTTAATGTGTTTCAATGGAATTCATAATTTGTCCTCAAGTTATGGAATTCCAAAAGTTTTTTCTTTTAAATGTTTTTTTAAGAAGTCATAAGTTACACTTTTGAAGAGTTTTTCTAATAAATGTTTTTATGAACTTCATAACTTGTCCTCAAGTTATGGATTTCCAAGAGACTCTTCATTAAAAGTTTTAAACACTTAATTAAAACTCATAAGTTATGAATATCCAAAAGTTTATGGATTGTTCAAAACTTGCCCTCAACTTTTGGAATTTGTAAAGTCTCACACAAACTTTAATTCCATACCCTAGAAGTTTTAAAAGTTAAAATTCTACCCTTATACTATTTATAACATTAATGGTTAATTATTATATATATGTATAAGAACAAGTCGTTTTACCGTTAGTAGGCCTCATTCACGAAGCCGGTCTATAAGGTGGGTATAAGGTTGTTGCCTATAAAATGGCAACTTAATGGGTGTCCACTCTCACTCACCGCTTGCTTGACTGGTGGAGGGTCGTTAGCCGAACAGGTATGACAATGACTTTAAATTCTCATTAAAAGTATAATGATTATTATAAAGTAACTAAATGTTTTATTTAATTCCCAATCTTAGTTACTTTAGGAAAAATGTGAATTTGGTGCAAGCCCATGGAATTCACACTTTGTACCTTACCAAGTCGTTGGTGGAGCGTGTGTGGTTAACCGGCACACTAACTTGGACTAGTAAGGATCACGAAGGGTGACTTAATGTTTGTCATAGATCAATGGAGCGTGTGTGGTTAACCGACACATTGATTAGGTGATAATATTAAGGGCACCAAGTGAATTGGTATGCTTATTCACACCTTGTTTTGTGATCCTCGGCATCCCAGTCACAAAATTTGAGAGGGCACACTCAAGATTGAAACATGCCATTGAAAAGTTAAATGAATCTCAAAAGATCTAGGAATTTCAAATCCAATTAAAACCTAATAAATTATTTCGTTTTTCATGGTGGAAATTGGTGAATCGTCATTCGCCTACCTTCAAATATTTTATAGCTTGGATTACGGCATCCCTCTTCCAAATTATAAAATATTGTGTTGGGTCCTAGCCTTAATATTTCATATTGGGTGTTATATTTAGGACTTTGAATCAACTAACTTGATTTTCTCCCATTATAGATGTATGGTTCAGACAACTATGATCTTCCCAAATATCTTGAAGATGGTGTCCCTCAACATCATGCTTCACTTCCTCCACCTCCTCCAATTATTCTCCCTCACCCACAAGTTCTTGAAAAGTTTAAAGTCACTCAATCCATATTGGCAAGCATAGTCTATGTGTGCTCACATCTTGGAGATAAAGTCACATATTAACAAGCCGGGAGAGTTGGATGTCAAAGTCTCGTGAAAGTTGGATGTTCAATCACTTTCTTAGTAACATAGTGAGTCTCTTTGGGACTACTATGAGACAGACTATGACATGACCCTTAATGATGTTATCTATTTGCTTGGTGTTGTGGAATCAGCAATGATTTGGAACACCAGTAAAGCAAATTTGATTAAAAGTACAACTTCCCAAACCTTAAATGGACATTGACAATGGTAGCATTGGATATCTAGAAAAAGATTTCTCTTCCCAATTGAAAGGGATCGGCCATAGTCAACTCGGTTGACCAAATGGTAAAGAGAAAGGCTAAGTCTGAGATAGTCTCATTTGCCAGTACCAAAGGGTCCATGTGTTTTGTTGCCAAAGGAAGGGGCATTGGTTGCGAAGCTGCCCTATTCACCTGAAAGGTCATAAGGTTGATCAAGTCAAGAGGTTTGACTCCACTTCGGGTAAAGTCCACTGACTAACTCTATTAAGTTTCTATTTAGAGATTCTTATTACATAATGTGAATAGGTCACATGTTGATGTTTTAAGAATCAAAGAAAAGATAGGAAGCTTAAAGAAGTATATGTTGATTCTGATTGCGAAGGTAGGTTTCGATCGCATGGTTCGGTAATCAGGATTTTGAGTTGTTGCTTAAGAGTCATAGTATATTGCTTATGAATAGATAACAACAAGGTTTTCATGTGGATTGTAAGGATAAGTTTTTCCGCAAAGTTTTAAAATAAAAGAAAAAAGGGTTTTAATTTTATTTATTTTAAAAATATCCTTACAATGGCATCTGTGGAAAATTGTTGCTTATATGTTTCCAGTAATAGTAATATTGGAAAGTGGATTTGATTCTTTCATTTGTGGTAGTGTCTGAATTTACCAAATGAAGAAAGTTTTTCATCACCCAAGTTTCAATTGGACAGAAACTTGGAATCATGCAAGTTGTATTGTATGATGAATGAGAATTTTCATCTTTGAAAAATTAAGACTAATTCTTTGATCACATGTATATCACATGTATATGTGAGTCAATTGAAGGACTAAGGAATTAGGTACACTGGGTGTGCGCTGGTCAAGGTCCACCACAAAGATTGATTTGTCATGGTTTACTAAAGATTAGTAAATATGATTATACTTATGAGGTTAAGTATAATTCTGTAACATTGGAAAGGTTACAATGTATGACAAAACAAATGAGAAGAATCAAATTAGGTAGAAAGATAAAAGTTTCTCAAATCTGAAAGGATGGGAGAGTACTTTAGTATCATATTTCATGATCATCTTAATGATTATGAAACCATATCACAAATTCATACTCTAAGGACGTCTTAGTGCATTGTTATGGCTAAGAAGAGAGGTCATGAATTGTTGGATTGGTTAAGATCAAGAAGATGAGTCATACTTTGTTCCAAAACAATTCTTAGAGTCATACTCCAAGATTGTAACCTTGAGTGACATAAAGGAAGATTTATTAACACTAGTCAGATGTAAGAGTAAAATGTTTTCTACTCTTGTACATTTGAGATTGGTAAGTTGTGATGTCTTGGATGAGACAAAGACCAACTAAGACCAATTGTGTGAAGTGTTAGTCTTGATAAGAATCCGCACTATCCCTTGAATATTTGTTTTGTCAAGGAATGGTTCTTGACTGGGGAAACTTATATGTCCAGGGGACAGTGGGAGCCTTAAAGATCCTGAAAGAGTTTCAAGATTTAATCAAGAGTAAAACCTGTAATTTATCGCTAGCACACGACTTAAGGTTTGCAACATATCGTGTTGACATAATTCTTATTTCTGTACCTACTTTAAATAAGTTGAATTTGCATGTGAGTTATCAGAGTTCAACTTGGAAGCATTGGTGGGCCTTGTGCTACCACGGTGACAAGAAACGAAGATTGAACAAGTTTAATCCATGTAAGGATGAATTTGTCACTAACCTTATCTTGTGATTATGGTTTTGACAAATTCACATGGATAGGAACTCATACACTATAAAATCTAAGTGTCATAAGGTTTCTCTCCGATTCATGAAAATGATGGTGAGGAAACGCTTTCATTAAGTAGATTTTACGTAGATATCAATTGTGTTATTTGCATTTTCAAAAGTCGTTAGTGGAGCGTGTGTGGTTAACCGGCACACTAACATGGACTTGTGAGAAATGGCAAAGGTCTAAACAATTAAGACTATGATTACGGTATCCCTTTTCATAGTTCTGAAAATTGTTTAGACACGCATATGAGCTATCTAAGAAAGGGTGTATGAATCTAAATTTCAGAAGTCCAGCAGATTTCTGGAAATATGTCAGAGCTAGTGGGAGCATAAGTGTTATGCTGATAATCATCATGTTAGTGGGAGCATGATTATTACGTTTACTGTTGCAAGTTAGCAATGTTAATTATAGAAAACAAAGTTTTAATTCGTGAAGTTGCAGGGGTTGAAAAGTTGTTTTGCTATAATTAAGGGAGAGGAAATTATACTTCATTTCAATTCTAGAAGCTTATATTGAGATTTTAATCATCTTTAGTCAAGGATATATGTATGAATTTTATGTCTGAATGGTTCGACTAAAGGAAATTCTATATATATTGCGTTCTCAAAATTCAATTATGACTACGGCATCCCTCTTCATAGTTAAAATTTGAAAACATGGCAAATTAAAAAATATTGTAGCAAGAGACTGGTCTAGTATCATGTCTTTATGTGAGACATCATGAATCGCGTCCCATATGCTTTGGATATAGGATCGATTGCATGTGCTATAATATTCATCCTTTCTAAATTTTCCAAATGCTCAGGGCATTTAGAAGGGAAAAGTCTAGAACTGGATATGACTAAAGTGATTAAGCAATTGTTGAGGACAATCTGAGGTTCGCCAAAGATTGGTTGCTCAGGGAAAGTTGGAAGTATGATGTAAGTTGTCGGAAAGGACCGTATTGACATGTTCTGAAAAGAAGTAACTCTTGTTCGGAAGTGATAGTCAAAATGGGACTATGGAAATGTCTCCATAGGTGGAAGTTATTCAATCTATGTAAGATTAGAAAACCTTAATTCAAGAAGGATGTTCAAAGCAATGTACTTTGAATATGAGACTTCCGTTCCATAGAAGTTGACCTTCTTTGGAATACTCTTTAATGACTGGTGACAAGGTTTTGGTGACTTTGTGCATAATCATTACAAGAGGAACATTGCATAAAAGTTTAAAATCTAACAGATTTTTGGTAAATGATAGGAATTGGGGATTCTCACATTTACAATAAGGATTTGGGATTGTGAAATGAGTATCAATGGAATCATGTTCAATTGATCTACATCACAATGTAAGGATCATAGACAAACATAGTGTGCATACTTGGAGTATGGCATAATTATTGTTTAGAAAAACAAAGTGTACATGCTAGGAGCATGGGACAACTGTTGTTTTATTCAAGTATTAAGTTGATTATTTGAAACATTATACAATGAATAATGTGTAATCAATATGGTGATAAATAAAAGGTGGTTTTATTTATATTCAAAAGGGTTCTGAGACCATATTGGATTCGATTATTATTGTGTTTCACTTTGCATGTTTTGACTTCTAAAATAGCTAGGTTATTCTTTCCGAATGACTAAGTTATTTAAACACTCCACAGTCGTTCATATGTTGGAAGTAGGTATGAATCAAGACTATCATGAATCGAGTTTGTAGATGGCTAAATGGGTTTAGACATAGCAATGGATGCTACAACATTCATGAGTGCTCATAAGTTATGAGTATTGGAATAAACCCACGCTCACTTGTATCACTTCATGGAATTTATCTCGAGTGATCGTGAGACGGTAATATCATATAAATCTTCAAACCTAGAGATATAAGTTGTTACCTATGAGTTGGTTGTGCATTGATTGCACGTAAACGCATCAGTAACTTGATGTTATAAAACGTGCCTTTGTGAACAATTCAACAAGTAGTAGAACAAGCATATGAGTCGAAATTTATCTGTTCCTTCTAGAAATAGAAGCGATATTTGGGCCCCTCGATGATTTTGTTGTGACCTATGTACCGGCCGGTCAGAACTAAATTGATGTGTTCGATTAAGTTCTTTGTCAAACAAATCGAAAATCGGGAAACAAACTGCTGGACAATAAGTATGACATTGTTCCATGTATTTGTCCGGCTGATATCATGAGAACAGAGGATTATATGATCACTTATCTAAAATGGCGCTTCATAGTTCAATAGAGTTTTCGAGAGCTACGATTGCTGGTTGGTTCCTGAAGTAACATACGCAAATATAGTTATTAGACTTATCCAAGTGGGAGTCTGTTGGATAAGGTGTCTAAGTCCATAACTTATTTGGTATATACTTGACCCGACCCGGCATGGTCCATTTGGGTTGCACTTCACCCAAACGATTTATGGATAATTTTATGAGAATTGTATACTTACTATTTATTAATATATTATAAGTTATAATATATTAATATGAAGTCATGTTATTTAATTAGTTTTAGTCTTAAATTAATTATGAATTAATTTAGAGATTAAAAAGAAGACTAATTAAATTGTGGGCTATTGTTTTATATGGTGAGGGCTAATACTCATTAGTTAATGGGCTAGGCTTATATAGAAGTCCAGGGATGATCCATGGAGCTTTTAACCCATGGATCCTTGGAAAAGGAAAGGTCATGGGTTATTAGGGTTTCACCCTAATCATGTACACTATATAAGCATGCTTATGTTGCATGAAATAGCCACTAGTGGCACTAGTTGTGTGAGACTTAGTGGTGGCCGGTTTCATAAGAAAGTATACTACTCTCTCAAAGTTTTCATAGTGTTTGTGGTGATTTGTGATTCCATTTGAGGCATTCACATTATTGGTGCTAGGCTCTCAAACTCCAAGCAATCAACCACCATCAAAAGGTATGTATTTCTACTAGTAGTTTTATGATTCATAATCCTTATGCTATGCTAGTTAGGAAGAAACCTTGGAAATTATTATTTGCATGTATTTTAGAAGAAAACATAGATCCAAGGTTTATTAGGGTTGCATGCACACTTAGGAAGTGTTAGATTGCTCAAAACCCAACATGGACTTCATTATGAAGTTACCGAGGACAGCGAAGGGGTTCGATGCTATATGGGTCATCGTTGATCAATTAACCAAGAGTGCCTATTTCTTGGCCATACGAGAGAGTTCGTCGGCTGAAAAATTGGACGACATATACGTCCGCGAGATTGTCTCTCGCCATGGGGTCCCAGTCTCCATTGTCTCTGATTGGGATGTCAGGTTTACTTCCCGTTTCTGGCAGAAGTTCCATGAGGAACTGGGTACGCGACTGCATTTTAGTACGACGTTCCATCTGCAGACCGATGGGCAGAGTAAGCAAACCATTCAGACCCTTGAGGATATGTTGAGGGCTTGCGTCATTGACTTCGGTGGGAGTTGGGATTCCCACCTACCGCTTGCAGAGTTCGCCTACAACAACAACTATCATTCCAGTATTGGCGCCCTGCCTTTTGAGCTGTTGTATGGGCGGAAGTGTAGAACCCCAGTATGTTGGGGTGAGATTGGGCACAGGGTGATGGGTCGGACGGAGGTAGTTCTGCAAACTACCGAAAAGATACAGCAGATTAGACAACGATTGTAGACTGCTTAGAGTCGGCAGAAAAGTTATGCTGACCGACGCTGATCTGAGTTGGAATTTTAGGTGGGTGACATGGTACTTCTGAAGGTCTCGCCCTGGAAGGGTGTGATCCGCTTCAGGAAGAAGGGAAAATTGGGGATAGGCCTGGACCCGACGAGTTGGATGAACAACTCGGCGAGTCCGATGAAGATTGCCATAGAACTCGACGAGTTGTATGAACAACTCGGCTAGTCAGTTGAAGTTTCCCCAACTTATGTATACGTGTGTAACCGTCGAGTTGCAAGAAGGAAACTCAGCGAGTGGCCTTAGAGTTCGATCGTAAACCAAAGGAACTCGACGAGTCACTCCGGTGACTCGGCGAGTGGACAAGTACTTCAAGGAACTCGACGAGTAGCCGAGGGTACTCGGCGAGTAAGGGTCAACATGGACTGTTGACCTTAACTGATGACTTTGACTTTGACCAGGGTTGATTAGTTGGTTTATGGGCCACCTTGAAATGTTGGGAACTGATGGGTATGATTGTATTATGGTAATAGATGGTGGAGTTTTTGGCAGTGATCCGAGAGTTGGATTTCATCTACCGAGTCGACGTCTGCAAGGTGAGTTATGCTCACTGTATCAAAAGGGTCTAAGGCACCAAGGCCGGCCCTTTAGTTGTTATGGTTATGATATGATATGTATGAGATTGTGATCTGATAGATTGGAATCTGGATAGATAGTATGATATGTTTTTATGATCCTTAGGGATTGGTATGTTAGTGGCCTGCTGGGCCGGTGCTCTAGTTATGAGGGATTGCTATGATTGATGATCAGTAAGATATATATATTTGATGTCTGTATATGCCAGTATATGTTAGTTATGCGCACATGATTTTTTGCTCGTTGGTTTGGTTGAGGCGGTCCTGCTTTGTGCTGAAGGCCAACATACCGTATGAGCGGTCTGGGGAGAATGTAGGCCCACGTGGCGGTTCAGTCATGCCGAAGGCTCGGTATAGTTTCAGTTAGACTATAGGCCCTGTAGGACGATCCAATTAGGCCGATGGCCCAGTATGCATGTTGATTGATTGATTAATACGAATATGATATTATCAGTGTAGTATTGGTATTTTAGGGGAAGCTCACTAAGCCCTCGGGCTTATAGTTTACAGTTATTGTTTCAGGTACTTCAGGAGATCATGGCAAGGAGAAGGCATGACCATACCGCTCCTCATCCTTATGATCTGACTTTTGGGACACTCTGATTGAATAATGATTTGAAAACATTTTTGTAAACAATACTATTGGGTTTTATTTATGATTGAAAAAGTTTAAATTTGGCGTAAAATTTATGGATGTTACATGCACAATACACATTAGAAAGTGAATCAACAAGACCATTGTAACATCCTGAGTTCAAGAGTAGAGTTGAAGGGCTAAAAGTGAAAATGTATAAGGAAAACTCGGCGAGTCCATGGGTGGACTCGGCGAGTAGAGTCGCGACTCCGGTCGCATGTTAAGTGGCCAACTCGTCGTGTCGGCGGCTGGACTCGGCGAGTTGGTGCTGGGTGAAGAAAACCCTAATCTTCGGGGTTTGCCCCCTATTTAAAGGATGTTATGCCTTCTCTTCAGCCTCTATTTACCCTGAGAGTTCCAGAGAAAACCCTAATCATGAGAAATTCCATTATTGAGAGGATTGAAGTTTGGAAGAAGGGATTTGTGAAGAGAAGTTGGAGGAATTCAAGGATAGCATCAAGAGGGCTTGTGGATCTGAAGTCTTCATCAGTTTAGGCTCATCTTAGGGGTAAGAATCCTCTGTCTTGAACCCCTTTTCCCTTTATTGTCATCCATGGTGGTTGTTTTGGGGTTTTTGGAGAATTTCATGAGTCATTTCGGGATTGGAAGATGGATCTGAGGATGCTACCTCAGATCTGGAGTAGTGATGATCCAAAATCGCATAAAGTCCCTGTTGATAAGTGATTGGTGAAGCTACCTTGTCCTAAACCCTAGCCCTAGAGTGTAAAATGCCTAGATCTCTTTGGATCCACGTAAAGTTTGCCACTTTACCTGATGGTTGGCTTGTAAAAGAGTAGATCTATGGTTTAGAGCTTTTGCATGGCTTGGAAAGCCTCTGTATGGATTCAGATCTAGGGGTACTCGGCGAGTCACAAGGGTGTACTCGACGAGCCACAAGGGTGTACTCGACGAGTAGCTTGAAGATAGGTTGGAACTTGACGAGTTGGAAGAACAACTCGGCGAGTTGGTTGAATATGGACAGGAACTCGGCGAGTTGGTTGCAGATAGCCTTGGACTCGGCGAGTCTGTTCTTGGACTCGGTGAGTCTGGTTGTGAGGTCCTATCCTTTCTTCTGTTGAGCTGTGAATCGGTGAGTCGAGGAATGACTCGGTGAGTCGAGTGTGAAGGACTCAGAGTTGTGGACTCGACGAGCCTCGGGGTGACTCGGCGAGTTGAGTCGCGGATTGGGGAAGTGTTGTCCATGGGGACTCGGCGAGTCATCGGGTTGACTCGGCGAGTAGAGTCAGTCAGGGGTTGACTTTGACTTTGGCCAAGGGTTGACCGGTTGATTCCAAGGGCATTTTGGTAATTGTTGGTTATTGTTTTGAGTTTAGTGTTTCGGTGGTTGGCGAGTGGTGGAGATCTTATCAGTGGTCGGAGCAGCTTAGGTTTATCTGTTCAGTCGGCAGTTGCGAGGTGAGTTATCCTCACTATATCAACGGGGTCTAAGGCACCAAGGCCGGCCCTTTATCGGATTGATATCCGGGTATTTGTTGTTATGTTATTGCTTTGATATGTTTGCATCCTGGTAGTTAGGATGGTATGTGTTAGAGACCTGGTTGAGGTCGGTATCCTGTTATGTAGGGTGATGCTATGCTAGTGACCGGTTAGGTCGGTATCCTGGTTAGGATGATGATATGCTATGTGATCTGTTTGATCGGTTTGTTGATTGTGAATTGTTATATGATTGTATGTTTATGTGCACATGGTTGTTTGGACTGGAGTTGGGTTGAGGCGGGTCCTGCTTTGTGCTGTAGGCTAAGATACCCAGGGCAGACCGGTTGTCCCGAAGGCCCAGCGAGCGGTCCGGATAGGCTGTAGGCCCCAAGAGGGCGGACCAGACGTGCCGAGGCTCGGAGAGTGGACCAGACCGACTGAAGGCCCGGTGCGGGCGGACCAGTCATCCTGTAGACTCAGAGAGTGGACCAGGTGGATTGAAGGCCCGGTGCGGGCGGACCAATCACACTGTAGACTCGACATGTATGGCTAGACTCGGAGGGTGGACAGGTGGACTGAAGGCCGGTGCGGCGGACCAGTCACACAGTAGACCCGAAGTGCATGACTGTTCTGTGATCAGATATGTTATGGCATGTTATGCGTGTATGGTATATGTAGTTGGTATTTTGGGGATATCTCACTAAGCTTTCGGGCTTACAGTTGTGGTTTAATGTTTTTCAGGTTCTTCGGGAGACCGTGGCAAGGCGAAGGCGTGATCGTACCACTCCTCATGTTTATATGTGATGTGATTCTGGGAATACTCTAAATAAACTGTATTGAAAACCTTTTCGTAATAATTTAATGAAATCGGGTTGTTTTTGAAAAGTTTAAATTGGTTGGAATTTTTCGGTCGTTACAACCATTAAGAACATAATTCCTACATAAGCAATCAAAATGTTTCCAAGTGTCAATAACACTCAAAACTTGCACATCTGCTTCACCTTCGGGCAGTTTCATAGCCTCTTTAGTTAAGAATCTAGCAAGATTCAATGGCATGAGGTAGAAGAGCATCTTTTGTTGCCACCTTTTAAAGTACAGCCCATAAAACTTTTATGGTTTCTCCGCTTGATTAACATGCATGATCATCATTGGAGCTCGTTGAGCATTAGGAGTACCATTAGTCTTTGGTGGTTGGGAGCTTTCACTAGTCATACTACACATATATAAACCAACATTTTTAGTTAAACCAAAATAAATCAGTTAAATATTATAACATAATCACTATAAGTAAAACTGTTAAATGAGAGTTTTTCTAGAATATAGATTCTGAGAATTGTTAAGACAATTTTGTTTCTTTGAAATCTATTTTAGAAAAAAATTGAAAACAAAAGCAGAAAAGGAAATCCACAACAGAAGAATACATAAACTGTATCAGAAACTATTTCTGAAGACAGAATCGTAAATGAAGATTTGTTTTTGATTAATACAAGAACTGCAACAGAAGATAGAAGCAGATTAAAAAAAGATTTCTTTCATTGTTCGCTTCGTACAAGTGATTTGTTTTAATACCGTTAGGAAAAATATAACCCTAGGATCTACACGAAAGAACAAACAATAAATTGTTACTGAGACCTATGTTTGACACAGTTTCCTTAAAACAAATTATCCTTATGTGGGTGTTTGTTTCCTAGGATACAACAATAGAAAACAATTCTTCTAGATTGTCCGAACCCTCATTTGGCGGGATTATACCTTGGCTGCAACAAGAGATGGAAGATGAAGCAGAAATGTAAGAGAGGAAGAGCAGTAATTCGTTTCATTCGGTGTGTCTCAATCAGTCACATAGTCGTTGTATTTATACTACACAATGTAACTGATGTAATTAAAACGAAATCGTAACCGTCACAATTAAATAAGACAATTAATAAAGAAATCAAAAACAATATTTGATTAATGGCTCTTTAATTCGTTTTGTAACTGAAAAGAAATAATTGCAAAAAAGGTCTTTGAACTTTTCTGATTGACCGGTGGTGTATTCATACCCGCAGAGATGTGTGCTCACACAAAAGTTCAGTAAACCCAAGCCAGATTAGCTTTCATTTGCACCCGTCTTCGCGCGAAAGAAAGAGCATTGGTTTCTATAAGTATTATAAATGTAGCTAGTATTTGTAGTTATAAATCAATCTTCTTTTCTTTCTCCCACCAATGTGGGATGAGTTAAAATCCACTTAACTCATTTATTATTTTCTTCCAACTACTCTACTTTAACAAATAATTTCTCATTCAGTTTTAATCCGTTTTGGACATATAAGATATCAAAACGAATATCATGGAGGAGAATACGAATATATAATCATTAATTCGTTTTGATTATATTTAGAGTCCAAAATTCGTGCTCAAAATTAGGAAAAACCCATTTTTGTAAATTAATAAAAATAATTTTCCAACAAATTATAACACACTTTTGACTTACATAAAATATTTGGATAACCTAGCTAATTCTGTTGTAGGTAGAAAAATTTGTAATGTAATTTATATGACTCGAAATAAAATACCGTAAAATATTTAGTTTTAAAATGTTATAATACTATTCTTTAAAAAAATCCATATAAATTTCGCTATATTCATACAAATTAAACGAACATTATATCTTGTACATAAATAAATACTTATAATAAAACATAGACTTATATATGTTATTAAAATACGATTAATATTATAAATGGTATTATAATTTTGGATTTCTTTTATTAAACCTAACCCGATTTCATTTTTTTGCACAACATGTAGAAATAAGCTAGACATTATTACCTTCTAGATGCAAATAGAATCCATCATCTCCACTTTTCACCAAAACCCAACAAGCAAATTCATCATATAATCTAAATAAGTCCAAAACATAGAGTCATATGCTTTTTTGAAGTCAATTTTAAAATTCATCATTTAGTTTTTTTCTTTTTATACCAGTCCAACACTTCGTTTATCAAAGCACCATCAAGAATTTGATCGTTTATATAGGTTTGGAAACACAACCATTATGTTTTGTAAGTGATAAGTGTGAAGAAGATGGTTGGATATGGGCTTGGAGAAGAGAAATTAGTGAAAATGAACAATTATATGGATTATTGGAGATATTTCATGATATTCAAGCAACATCAAATCCACATCCATATATACGAATGCTTGACTCGCTTGGATGTTTTATAGTTAATTCAACGAGGAAACATATAGATGACGTTGCTCTTGTTGATGATGATAGCAATACAAGGTGGTATAAAATAGTTCTTAAGAAGGTAAATATATTTATTTGGCGGTTGATTCTTCATAGACTTCCATGGGTTTCGTTATAAAAAAGCATTAAGTTGGATTCTTTAGTGCGTCAAGTTTGCAAAAAGGGGTGGAAACAACTTCTCATGGATTTCTTCATTGTCAAATTACGATGGAGGTGTGGTCTTGTGTAGAGAAGTGGTGCGATATTGTATTTCCTATGACTAAATCAATAGTCGAATGGCTTTCATGGGTGGATCTCTCCAAATGATCAAATAAAATGAATACTCAGATTGAGGTGATTATTTTGACTATAGTGTGGGTGTTGTGGAAGTAACGACATTCGATAGTTTTTTTATGAGATTCCAACTCGTAATAATTCTATTTTTGATAGTAAAGTTTTAAATTGATTTTCTTAGTTAAAAATAAAGATTCCAAAATAGATATTAATTAGAATGCTTGGATGCAATGCCTCATGTAAAGTTTCGTTTTGATTATTAGTTCTATTCAATTGCTAGAACTTGAATATATAAATATATAACTGTTCAAAAAATAGCAAGATATCTAACAAAATCTATACTTGACTATAATAGATGCTTATTTCCAAGTTTTACATTGATTTGAAACCCCATGTATTTTCATATTTTCATTGACTTTTCATTTTCTTTTAATAACTATTATTAATTGATTTAATTTCAAACATGCTATATAAATGTTTACATGTGAATTTTGATTATATATTTCTCTCTTTAGTTATTGGTTTCTTAAAAGACTTCTTTCTCTAAGTGTCTTTAGATTATATATTTATCTCTTTAGTTATTGATTTCTAAAAAAGGCTTATTGCCCTAAGTGTTTATGCAACGTGTTTATGAAATGTTGCTAACGTTTTGTGTTCATGTTTTTCTTTGGTAGATTTCATATAATCAAAATTGTAATGTTTTGAAAGGAAATATTGATTAATCGTTCAAGCTAAATTCGAAGAAGCATAGTTTATGAAGATCAACAAAAAATAGGTATTGTAAAACGTTTTTCCATTTACCTCAATCATAATATTTATATATCCATATTGGTTTCTTAAAAGCCTTCTTTCCCTAAGAGTTTATGAATGTGTTTATGAAATGTTGGTAATGTTATATGTTCATGTTTTTATCTTTTCAATTTCATATAATCAAAATTGCAATGTTTTGAAAGACTATTTTGATTAAATTTTCAAGTTAAATTCGAAAAAACATAGTTAACAAAAATCAACCTAAAAATAAGTAATGTAAAATGTTTTTTTTTTTTTTTTTTTTTTTTTTTTTCATTTACCTCAATCATATTTGTTATATATCCAACATGAACTTTAAGTTGGATTTATACTTCCTCAAAAAATATCGATAACTCAAAGTCGGTTATTATATTAACAATGTTTATTTAAGTTTTATATTATGAGCTAATTACTAATCTAATCAAATTAAAGAAACGATTAACAATTTTTAGCCAAAAATTAGGATTTGTCCTAAAATAACCCACGGAATCGTAGTTTTTAAGATCCGTCTACTATTTCGCTAATTCGTCTACTGTTTCGTGTTTTGTATAATTTTTTTTTATATTGAAGATATAAAACCGCAGGTTATTTTAAAACCTACGGTTTTCTCTGTAAAAACTACGGTTTCCCAAACAGTAGCCTACGATTTGGGTAAAATCTACAGTTTTTTTTTTTAAATATGGTTTTGGGGGTAAAATCTATGATTTTGGTAAAAAAGCTACGGTATTATTTTTATTTATTTATTTATTTTTTAACAGAGAGTATTTTTTTTAGAATTATTTTGATTAATAGTAGTCAAGTTTAACAAAAAAATAGTCTACTCTAAAAAAATATCTCTATTAAAAAAACAAAAAATAAATAAAAATAAAACAAAACCGTAGATTTTACCCTCAATACCGTAGTTTAAAAAAACGTAGATTTTACCCAAACCGTAGGTTACGGTTTGGGAAACCGTAGGCTACGGTTTGGGAAACCGTAGTTTATACAGAGAAAGTCGTAGGTTTTAAAATAACCTACGGTTTTATATTTTGAAAATAATTTTTTTTATACAAAACATGAAACAGTAGACGAATTAGCGAAACAGTAGACGAATCTTAAATCCTACTCTTTTGTGGGTTAGTTTTGGCTAATGTGTTTTTTTTTGTCTAATTTTGGATAGATAATTAAGGATTTTGGCTAGATTAGTATTTTTCCCTTATATTATATTTTTTCAAAATTAATTTTTTATTTAAAAATTACAACTTTATAAACCTATTATTTATGTTTGTTTGGTGTTATATATATAAATGGTGTTTGGATTTATGTTATAACAAAACAAAAATAGTAATTGATGTTTGGATTTATGAAAGTTGTAAAGAGTGTTTGTATTATTTAAGATAAATAGCTAAAATTAGATAACTAGTTATAACAAAATGAATGATTGAAGATTGGTTTTCAGTGAATTTCAATTATCTAAAATATTAATATTAAAATTATTTATTTTTGTTTAAACATTTGATAAATTTTGATTATGTAGATAAGTAATTATAGAAAACATTAATATTTGCACACATAATTTACCAACATATATTCGCAAATATGATATGAATTTTAACTAATTTACCATATTGATTTTAAACCTATACAAGTCATTAGTTCCTCCTAACTAATTAATTGCCACTAGTTTAATTTTCATACTTAAACTCATTTGCAATTATAAATGAAGTGCCCCTTTTTTAATTTTCACCTAAAATACATATTTAAATTATTGATTTCACGTACATATTAATTTGAAACATATTAATTTTTTAGCCTCCAACTATTTAACAATCATTAATTAGATTTTTCGTACACTAAACTTTTCTACTTATTTGAAACTTATACAATTCTTTAACTTCTAACTAATTAATTATCAGGTTGGACGTGGAGTAGGCATGATGTGTTTTATCCATCCTTAGGTGAATGTTTAATTTCATTTTTAGTAATTAAACTCATTTGTAATTTTAGTTTTAATTCTAACTCTTCAAATTCAACATAAAATATACTTTTCTTATATCATATTGATTTGAAACTTAAACAAATCTTTAAATTTTAACTAATCAATCATCATTAATTTGATTTTAATAGATTAAACTCATTTGTAATTTTAAATTTTGTGCTAGCTATTTACTTTCAAAATAAAATATACTTAAAATTTATTGATTTATGTCAAATATACATGAAAAGAGTTCAAAGATTATTTTTAAACATTTACAATATATATATATATATATATATATATATATATATATATATATATATATATATATATATATATATACACACACACACACACACACTAGCCGTCTACCCGCGCAATGCGGCGGCAACAATAGTTTCATTGGACAGTTAGTTTCTTTCGTCAATTAGTTTTAATCGAAAATCTATATTATATTTCAAGGAACACAAAAGAAATACATATTGCTATCAGTTGGTTTTGCAGTAGGAATAGTTTCATTTCGTCAAATAGTTTCTTTTGGAGATTATATATGTCTCAGATATTAGTTTCTATACGGAAACATGTCATCTTCCAAAGAACGTGAAATGTATCGGAATTTGATTGTATCTCACAAAGGTCGTACACAATGTTCTTGCATGCTACCAATCATCTCGAACTACGACACAATAATAAAGCTCTTAGAGTTTTTAAGAACAGACGGAAATTAGTTTCATTTTGGAAAATACTTTTCAAAAGTTAATTAGTTTTCTTTCTTCAAATGATTTCCTTTTGACATTTTGGAGAAAAACATTTGTAAGAACAATGCTACCTTCACCCCTTCGATGATCTTATGGTGTCACCATCATTCTCTCATATCCACATCCTCTATTTCTCTAGCATTAATCCCATCCTCTATTTGTTCGGGCTCCTAGCTGCAATGTCAATTTCATGGAGCCAACCGGTTTCATGGAGGAAAGTGGTCACAACAGTGTATCAGTATAATTTTAATACATAATATACTTGCAACATAAATAAATTTAAATAAAACAATTAAAAATAATTTAATATATACATCAAACACAAAGTTTATACACACATGATATTCAATGAAAAAATAATAAGTAAAATGTCTTTTTCTCATTATCTATAAATAAACAAAGTATATCCGAACAATTCGATCAAAACTAATACAAAAAAGGATCTCTCATTAGGAAGCAAATCGACATGGTATTGTGCTTCATATGGATATCTATTAGATCGGTCATCCTCTAAACATTTCAAAAGCAACAAAAACTAAAAAGATATAAGATTTCAAATATGATATATGAATAACTTACGATTAGATATTGTGTAAAACTTTATGCAAAACTTGATATAGACAAAATTGTTGAGAAACTTATTAAAGAGAATATTTTAAAGCATATTACAACCATTACTCCTTGTCAAATAGGCCTTGTTGTAAAGAAAGGTAAGCGATCAGTTGGGTTGTTGATCCGAACCTGAGTAAATAGCAAAACGTAAGTTCAAATATTAGGAATTTATGGCCATATGTGTGTGTCTGTGATTGTAAACCAGAAAATAACATTCCCCTACAGTTTGTTTACACTGCTTGAAAAAAGAGTAAACAACTACACAATAACCTTGATATGAATACAATTAACATAGTTAGATTGAGGGGCTTAAAAATACAATGCACCTGTTTCTTAAGCAATCTACCCATACAAATTGAGCCTGTATAAAATATATTCCTTCTGGACAAGCCAAGATGGACGCCAACTCTCCAAGATAAACGCCAACTCTCCCTTCAACTGGTCCAAACATGAGGAACAAAATCATCATGACTGCCATCTATATCTTCTTTTTTACTCCATACAATAAAAAATAATAAATGTTGTTAATTTAGGATTATGCAATTTAGTTTCAAATATAAAATTAAATAACTAGAAAAAAACATCATAAGCTTCAAATAACCGTAACCATAATAGTGATATACTTGGGATTTCAAATATAGCATTTTATTAGTTGATAGTGTATTATTATCTTTGAAGAAAGAAGTTAGAGCAATATGTTTTCAAAGTATATAAACTAACCACTGTGTGACCGTAGCTAATGTCCTGCTTTGTTAAAATGTCGTTTTCATAAACAAAAAAATACAACATATATTATGAGAGAGAGAGAGAGAGAGAGAGAGAGAGAGAGAATTGTGTCTTTAAACGATAGCACCTTAAATCTTATGAGTGTTTCACCTTAAACCATAAAACAGAAGCAGACGATTTGATAAAAGTCAAAACTTGATTTTTGTAAGTAAAAAGGTGAGATATAGAAGGTGTGATCAAAAGCTTATGTACAATCTTACCTGGAGGGTGGTGACAAGAAAGCAACAGTCCATGGCCGTCATGGGCTGTCTCTGATCTCCAAAGAGCGAGGATGTAGTTCCTTTTTATGAAGATTTGTTTTGCATACCGAAATGCTTACACAATGAAGACCTTTTTGCTTCTCGCGCGTCACTATCAAAGATAAATTAGTTGTAGACACAGTCACACAGATTAGGGTGACATATACAGAGAGGAAAGTGGTGGGACTTACTTTGTATTGTCTCCGATTAAGGTGTCTCCGGGCGAAAAACACGTTGGCCTATGACCTACTAAATCAACAAACACACATAGTTAAATAGATACCTGCAGTTAAAAACACATACGCAATTAGAAATAGGATTTCGAGGGAGTGAGTAGGAGAAGGTAAACAGTTAGCAAAGACGCAGCTAAAAATAGATGCAGATCTAGATACTTACATTATCAACATGATAGCGTCGGCCGAATTAAGATACGGTGAGTGACACTTACTTCCGGTCGTTAGTAGAAGGTCGAGACGACGATGAGTGGTAATAAACGTTTGTCTGCGACAGAGGGTATACGAAGAAGGCAGCAACGTCTTCAGTTTACAGTGACAGAGGGGGAGATGGTGGTGGTGGTGGTCGCGTTTAGGTGGTGCGTAGAAAGAGAGTAAGAGTAAGGGGTACGACTATGGTTTGTGAGCGAAAGAGATGCAAGAGAGATTGAAAGAAAACACCTTTTTCCCCCATTTTAAAAGCGTGTGTTTTTAATGGGAAGAAAAGTTATACGTCTATAGAAAAAAGTGGAGAGATCGAAATATATTGATAAGGGACGAAAAAATGGGGATTTCAAAATTTAAACCTAGAGAACTTAATTAATCATCCGATATATAAGGATCCAGCGAGACTCAATCATCGATTAAAGAGGCTGGGTCAAACAAGGAAAAATATGCATCGATTGATTGTATATTCACATTGAAGATTTGGACAACTTAAATTTAATATTATTATATTGATAGTTTGTTGTACTTTAAGTTTAAACATTTGGACATCTTAAAAAAATAATATTATTATATTCAATCTATTTATAAAAATAGTGAGATTTCTTTTATAAGATAGTAAAGATATAATTTCACACCTAAGGTTATGTAGAAAATGTAGAAGGGAAATTGGGGTGAAAATGAAGGCAAAATCATGTTTTTCCGTCTTAAATTCGCATAAACCCGTTTGATTCTGGTTTGACACAACATCTGTTTTGACAACCAAACATTTAAAAATTCATAACTTTTTGCTCGAACCTTCGTTTTCGATGAGGTTTTCGCCTACATGTTCATAACAAAATTATCTACACTCCTTAGTATAAATATTCAAGAAAACTCTTCCTTAAAATGACAATTTTTATTTCTTTAGGCACTATACTTTATACATATATGGACGTAGAGCACGACACTTTATTTTTTTTTGACGTCTACCTACTCTAACACCTTATATTAACTTATTTAAACTGTTCCAACCTTTACTTCTCTATTCAAACTATTTAAACAAGTTTTGGGCTCCTTTACCCCATTAAGCGCTATACCCTAACTATGATTTTAAGTATTTAAACAAAACTAATACTAAACATGTAATATATCATTTGTAAGTTATTCAAGTTGATATAAAAATATGTATGTTACAGAGATTGCTTTCATTTATAGAGTAAGTTATAAAATTTGGTTCTATTGATATTTCAAAAAGTGCAGTTTGAGTTCATTTTTTTCTTCTTTCCTATGATTAGTCAAAAATTGGAATTTCCATGCAAACTTGGTCCATGTAGTATACAAAAATGTACAGTTTGGGTCTTTTTTTTTATACGACTGTTCACTTGATGATCCAAATCTGTACTTTTTTGATGATCCAAATCTACACTTTTTGGGACACCATAGAGACTAATTCTGACATAAAAGTTTTAATTTTGGAGTCACTATGCAAATACAAAAATAAATTCAAACTGCATTTTTTAGTTACCAACATGAACCAATTTTACAATTTACTTAAATTTATATGAATAAGAAAGATGATTATTTAACTTTAGTTTGATGTAATTTTTACCGAAAACCCATAAATGACAAAATACCCCTAGTTTATTTCATGTCATTAAAATATGAAAATATAAACGTTTATGGTTAAATTGAAAAAACCAAACTTAAAGAAAATCTAACCTGAAAAGGTAAACATCATCCCTTACCCAACCAAATCTATTTGTATATTCCAACCCTGGTTACATATCATAAAAAATAGACAAAACTTCAAAAATGGTCCCTGTGGTTTTCAGGAATATCAAGTTTAATCCCTAAGTTCAAAAAACCTCACAGATAGTCCCTGTGGTTTCAAAACTTTTAACAAATGGTCATTCCGCCTAACTCCGTTAGCTTTCTACCGTTAAGTGAGGGGCATTTTCGTCATTTCAATATACAAGGACCATTTATGAGGTTTTCTCTATTTAAAAAAAAAAGAAAAAAAAATATAATTATTTAATTAAAGGGCCCCACCCTCTCTCTCTCTCTCTCTCTCTCTCTCTCTCTCTCTCTCTTTCTCTCTCTCTCTCAGGAAGAAAAAAACTATTCTTAAAAAAGAAAATACGACTGAAGACTATCTCCAATGATCTTCATTCGCCCGAGCACGACCACCTCTACCTTATCTTCTCTTGAGATGTCCAACAAAGACAAAACTATCAAATTTGTAAAATCTAACATTGATATGGAAATCTTCTCATATACAAAATACTTACCAAATTTACATGAAGATTAATATATGCTCTGAAAAGAAGGCAAAAGGCAGGTTCGATTCAAGATCTGGGAAGAAGGATAAAAACAATCTGAGCAACCGGTCATAGCAAACCCTCATCATCGTCGTCATAGCAAACCCTTGACGAATCTCTGATCTGCAACTCCATGAAGACAATTATTGACGAAGAAGAAGCTCTGATCTGTAACTGCATCTCGACGAACACGACAACAATCTTAACGATCGTCATCATCACATCTGTAAACCCTAACTTAGTCTCTCTCCTTCTTCAATGATTATGCCCCTTTTCTCAGATCTACATCATGTCGGTTGACTTGCAGATCGTTGTCATGTTCTTCAAGTTCCTTAGGATCCAAATTAAAACCCATGATGCTCATCAGATCTTAAAGACGAAAACCCCATATCCTGATGAGAATGGTGACGAAGCTAGGGTTTTGTAAAAGTGACTTTCAAAATAGATCAGAGATGGTGGTGGCGGCAATGAGAAACATGATGGCTAGATCTTGTGATCATCGGTGGTTGGAATTTGACGGTCGTAATCACCACCTTTTCTGGTGCTACTAACTGGGTGTGCTTTGACTCATATGTTTCGTCATCATCCTTTCGATCATCAAGTTTTGTGATGGATTTTAGCATGGACCTGTGTAATTTTTGGGTTTCCTATATCTAATTTGATGTTCTTCAGTCATTTTTTGATGAATTTTTGGGGAAGAAACAATTAAAGAGTTATAGTATATGAAATATAATGAAGAAATAAATGGGCATTAACGAGAGAGAGAGAGAGAGAGAGAGAGAGAGAGAGAGAGAGAGAGAGAGAGAGAGAGAGAGAGAGAGAGAGAGAGAGAGAGAGAGAGAGAGAGAGAGAGAGAGAGAGGGTGGGGCCCTTTAATTAAATAATTATATTTTTTTTCATTTTTTTTAAATAGAGAAAACTTCATAAATGGTCCCTGTGTATTGAAATGACAAAAATGCCCCTCACTTAACGGTAGAAAGCTGACGGAGTTAGGCGGAAGGACCATTTGTTAAAAGTTTTGAAACCACAGGGACCATCTGTGAGGTTTTTTGAATTTAGGGACTAAACTTGATATTTTCGGAAACCACAGGGACCATTTTTGAAGTTTTGTCTAAAAAATATTATACTCTAATTTTTAAAAACTACTATCTTAAAATCGTCCAAGAAAATATAATATTTTCTTATTTGTTTGTGATCGATATCTTTTTTAATCTTATTAAATAGCATTTTAGACATTGGTCCATATTTTAATACTTTTATAGTTACATTAACTGTGTACTAAGCCAAACATGTGAAAGCTATGTTATTCCAAAATGGATTCGACCCTTACTGTCTTACATATTTGTAAAAAAGTTTCTAAAAAAACTATACATATTTAACCTCATGGGCTCATGGCAACATATTCAATTTCAAGATCATCTAAAGTCATTAAGGGATAACGAAGATAATCGCTTGCTTCGATATTAGGCCCAAAACGACACAATTGAAGGCCCAATCCAAGATTCAGCTACTAAACTGCTAAAGCCTAAAGCCATCATAATTCATCAACCATCTCCAATCTCCATGATCAAATTCATCAATTCATCATTACATTACATACGACTGATCAGCTAATCAGCTTCAAAATATCAAAAGTCAAAACATTGACCGTGTTACACCAGAGGCCTGTTTTCTTCGAGATTGGCACTCTTTTTTTCCTTGAGGTGTAATTTTACATTCGTATGCAACCGTTGAACATTATGATTTGGCAACATCTTCAAGATCACACCCATGGCTATCAGTATTAGCCCTGAAACGTGTTGTTCGGTTAATGGTTTCGTAAATATCATATAAGATAACAATAAAGTCACCGCCTTTCTTGCAGTCGTTACCTGCAAATATATTGTTTGATCATTAATTGTTATATATATCATCACATCAATCAATCATTTTTTTGTTATGATCGAAAATGGAGTTACGATCACCATAGCAGTTGTAGCAGCTCCAAAAAGAGCAACGAGTGATAGAACAGATACTTGACCCACAAAAGTGGCCACAGCTTCAAACACTAAGATCCCATATACATAAGGATGCTGTAAATTCAACAACAAATAATCAAAAAGATCAACTTTTTAATGGTTAATTTAATCCTGCGTGTTTTATTATTAAGTAACAAGGACTTACTTCATAGCATGAATTCCATGCTTTGGAAACTTCTCCCGTTAAGACCATTGGTGGAACTAGGAAAGTCAACCCAACTATGGTTGAGCAGAATAACATTTCCATCTGTTACATACGAAAGAACATGAAAAGATCAAAACCCATTATATAAATAAGATAGTTAAATATATACATGAGCTCTTAAAATTTTCTACAGAAAAGAAAAATTCCCATGATCAATCTTGAAGTTAATTAAAAAGACGACTTAGTTATATATTAATTAGTTATTATTACCTGTGAAGTGTTTGGGTTAATGGTAAAGATTGCTTCTTGCAAATTACCCAGAAAGGAATCCATGATTAAAGATACACAAACCATGACAACACCAACGACGCTAAAATTAGGAGAAGAATTGGCATCGGCTAAAGTGAAGAGTATCAAACCAACAACTAAAAGAACAGCGGAAAGATATTCATGTGGTGGGTACTTCCTTTTCAAGCCAGGAATGAAGGCACCCGTTATCATAACAGGTAGCACCTATAATTAATTAACACCATAATATAGAAATTAAACCCTAATTAGTAAAAGGAAGAACATAGATAGAACACTCAAAGTACCTTTGTGGATTTGAACATGAGCTGTGCAGGATAATTGAGGAAAGCCAAAGACCCTTTGGTCAATCCTTGAGAACCCATAAGAACAGCTGAGAGCTTAACATATGTTTTCCATGGATTCACCATTTGTTTAGGGGTGAAACCTTGAATGTATATGAGTATCAAGTAGATAAAGCTTTGCACGAACGTGAAATACCATCCATAGCTGAAAATTTAGGAAAGAAAACCCATAATTTTTTTTGTCTTTTGGTCATAATTAAAAGAGTAAGTTTAAATCATATATAATCTCATTAATATACCTGAATTTAAGCCTATTATATACGTACTCCTGCAATATAAAAAGACAGGCTTATCAGTTAGTATTATATCCTATCATGTATTCTGTAGGAAATCAATAAGTGTCACACATTCATATACAAGGTACATTAATCCATGCATTCATGAATGCATCTAAGTAAGTGTATATATAAATGAATATTGAGAAAGTCAACCTCACAAATGCCATTAACCAGGTACCCAAAGAAGAACCCACAAGAGCAAATGAGAAATTGTTGCCATTTTGGTCTATCTGTAAGAGAAATCCCCAACAAAAATCTTGATTTTTCTTCTCCTTTCATCTCCGAGGAAATCTATATATTAAGCACATAAACTGCAAAACAATGATAAAAAGAAGAGAACCAATTTCAAGTTTCTGAGAAAATTTGGTTCTCTATATTCCTTCATTAATTCCATCTCCGATTCTTATATTCGTATCTATATGTTAACTAGCATGGAATTGGAAGGATGATGGCTTGAAATAAGGACATAGGAAATGAAAGAGTTTGGCGAGGGGTAAATATGGAGGTATCAGTATCATTATGTGCGTATACTTCACGTGGTGACCCTTTAGTAGAATTAAGAGTAAATTAGGAATCTTGAAGGTAAGAATTTGGCATCCTAAATCAGATTTAAGACGAGTATTATTAATTATATTTATAAAATGGTTATAATTTTCATAAAGTGATCCGACGATGTTAATAATAGATGAGTTCAATTCAAGTTGAAATTTGTTTCTAGACTTTGAGTTTGGTTAAATTAGTTATACTTTTTAATGTTTCGTTGGTAAACTTTTGGTTAAATTTATTGAGGGAATACCAATACGCTTAATTTATTATGGATTATGATATGATTATGATTATTGCAACATATTTTGAATTATATTCGTAATAAAATCTAACTTCGATCTCTTAATCATTATAGCAATTAGGATCTTAACAACCATTAATCTTGATTACCTTTTGGCTTTAACTATCTCATGTCATGTCAGGTTATATACATAATTGATGATGTGGTTTGCCTAACAGCATATAGAGAAATGGATATATATTCCGAGAACGAGAAAAAGAAACAATAGAAAAAAGAGAGAACGGAAATTTTTTTTTGTGGGTAGAAGGATTTGTAAATGATAGAGTGGAAGGGGTTAAAGTAAACAATTAAAACTATTTATAAACACGGATCAAAATATTTTGGATACATGATATATATGTCATGATATTAACAACATGGATCAAAATATTTTGGATACATGATATATATGTCATGATATTAACAAAATTGGCATCGAATTAGAGGCAAAACACAAACAGTCAAAACATGTTTGACAAAAATAAATTAGCTTTTATAAGACATCTTATGTTGTTTATAATAAAATATATTAAACTTTTTATTATATTATTATTATTATTATTTTATAAATTAGACTGAACAGAAATTTAGGGAATTACTCAAACTTTTAACAAGAAGGCTGGGTCAAATTCATTTAAAAAATAACGTATATTTTGTGTTTAATTTAACAAAGGTTAGTGTCAATGTTTAACCTAAACATTACATGTGAGAAGAATTTCTTAGACTCACGTATCAAACATTAAAGATGTTTATCTTACTTGTAACGTAACAACTATAGGATAATTAGGCCTTTCAGAGTTCTATAAAGTTTGGTACATTTTCGTACATGATTAAGAGGAATTTTTTTGCTTTAACAATATAGATTCTAAAAAGTGATAAATACTATATGTCAACATTTTATTCTTTTTCGAGTTCTTTTGTATCAACTTAATTTTTTTTAAGAAATATGCAACAACGTTTTATAATATAACAACATGCATCATATTAACATGTATAATAACTTGAAACATGATTGTATAATTCCTTTGTTTTAATAAATTTGTTCAACAAACTAAAATTTATTGCAGACTGATATAAACAAAACTAATATATTGTATAAAAAACATTGAAGGAGCACCACGTCATGAAGCGACATCTTCATGGTTACAATGTTGCATTTGAATATTTTGTCTAATAAACAACTTTGCGCTTAAATTGAAAAAATTATAAAAATGTTGTACATAAAGTAGCACTTAACCCAATTTAAACTTAATTTATTGTAAAGGGTAAACGCTACCCCTTAATCTTCTCTATTTTGCTCAAATTAATATAGCAAAAAAAAAAAAAAAAAAAAAAACTAACCTCAATATGAACCATGATCAATGAGAATTTAAATCATGTCACAAAAATATTTGTTTTCCTATATGAACTACATATAAAACTCGAGTAACATCTCTTCAACTAGAGAAGTGAAAACTTGGCATTCCAACACCAAACACACTTGTCGTTTTTCTACTTCATCATCATATTTGGCCCATTTGACTTTTTCTTTATCCATGTCTCTTACAAGAGACTCGAATGTTATCTCTCTTGCATATCCATCTCCATTAATCCAATCCTTTGCTTCTTGGAGTAATGCGAAGTTAGAGACACTACTTCCTTCCATAATTCGCTCTATAAAGAACCCTAACAAGACATTTTGAGTCATTATGGATTGATCAAATTGATTACTAGAAGACATTGTTGCTTTAAATTGTTGAAACAATGCAGTTGCTTTCTTTCTAGTTTGATTGGATGATTCATCATGTAACAACAAATCAGGCCTTGTAGTTGTAGACTCTGATAATGTAATCCTATCTTCTAATCTGACAGGCCTTAGCTTATTATAATTTGCAAGGCTCTTCACCCTTTGAACCTTGCTCATGACTTTTTTTTTGGTTCCTGTTACATGTACACCAACCATATTTTGCATGTCATTATTATAAACATATAATAATGAACCCTACAAAATTTTCAAATGTGAACAATAAAACCTTTATTAGATACTATTTATCTAGTATGTTTTATATATTGGTTAGATTAAACGTTTTATATTATTGTTTTCTATTATATTGAGATAAATTACCTACAAATTAAAAAGATAGAGTCCAACCTTCCGTATATAAGCGGGAATGTTGGAAAGGTGAAGTAACCTCATCTTCATCATCATCGCATGGAAACTCCATCACTGAAACTGGACTAAATTGCTCTTTCTTCTCACTTTCCTCCTCTTTCTGTCAATTATCAACATCAAGAAATCAACTCTTCAATTTCATATATATGCTATAGAGCCGAGAAGACAATATATATATATATATATATATATATATATATATATATATATATATATATATATATATATATATATATATATATATATATATATATATATATATATATATATATTTACAAGCAAATCAACCACTAAAGATTTATGGTTATGGTAAGTTACAATTATATTTTAGTAACAAATCAGTGTTATCACGCATGGTCAAAGGTGGTCAAGATAATGTCAAATGAAGTTTAAATTTTAAGTAAAAGACAAATCATGATGGTTCCCAAGTAAAGTAATTAAGCAAATCCCAAGATTAGAATTTTTGACTTATCAAGGTCAACTCACTACAACACAAATGACACCTGCATGCCCTTAATTACTCGATCAACTTCAAATCTTCTTATCACACTAAAACACCTTGGAATTCCATATTTCCTCAACTTCCTATGTATGATGTATCTTTTTCATTTCCCATACCATTCTGTTTTTGTTTATATACAATTTATTATTCTTATAGAAATATAACAAATCTTATTCATCAGATATCATGAGGATCGGGTAATGAAGAGAGCAGGATATTATGGTGTTCTGCAGCTTTTAACGGCACAGATTAAGTAAAGGAATAACACTTAGGCGGGATCTAAGGCAAATTCCCATAGTTTGTAGATCACGTGCGTCAGATATACCTACACATGCAGTTCATAAAAATAAAAAATAAAATAAAAATTATACCGACACTTCCCAGCTATCTTTACTCCTCCTTCCTCGCTGAAAAAAATTAATGCCTTTTGCCAAAAGTAATAAATAATAATAATTCAAATTTGAATAACTTAAATCTGAGTTTGAATATCAAACGGGAAAATTTACATTTCAAATCATTGACAATTACCGTGTAAATTTTGTAAGAAAAGTAACAAATATTTCATTTTGTACCAATAAGTAATTAATTTTTAGTTATAGTTTTCGTAATTTCTACTGAGATGTGAAATCTGGAGATGGAAGAAAATCTGCAATTGGTGTAAATTAAAATTTTAAACTGAAATCTGAACAGATGAGTGTAGCGTTATCTACTGTGGGGGTGCGAGGCATGTGATCGGTACTTACCTTTGCATTTCCGGTGAAAACATCAGAATCGGTGGCGGCGGTTGCTACGCCAGATTTCATTCCGTTTGCTGTATTCTTCTTTTCCGTTGTGTGCTGCTCACATTCCACGACGTTGTTTATTGCTACATCGATCTTCGAAGAACTGTTTGTTGTAGAACAAACGGAGGTGGTGGTAAAGTAGCTATCCGACGAGGCGGAGTTGTTGCTGTTACTTGTGGATGTGTTCACCTCCGCCGAAGCAGTGGTGGCAGCGGTTGAAACTTTAGACGGCGGACGTAGGACGTTTTTCTTCTTATTCTTCTCTTTGACAGGTTCGTCTAACGAATTCAACCTTTTGTTGAACTCTTTGTTACGACCATCGATAGTTCTCTTCCAGTTCGATAGCTTCCGAGACAGATTCTTCGGTAGGAAATTAGCTTTTGCACGCTTACCAGAACCGGAGAACTGGAAGTGTTTGAAAACATTAACCACAGCGGCGGAAGCTTTTTGCAGCACCAACGAGGATTTTGATTTGCTTCTGAGAAACTTTTTTTGCGTTGGCCGAAGATTAATATGCTTATTAAGATCGATTTCAATAAGGTAACGAACCTTGGTGCAACATGGCCGGCGCGGATACGACCTGAAGCCATTAGAAGAACACGAACTAAGATCATCGATCAGATAATCCTTGAGCAGTACAGACTTCGGCAATGGCACCTTCACTAACCTTGAATCGTTAGAAAACGAAGTTCTTGCTGCAGCCATTGTTGCTCTAGGATCCGAATTAGTGTTGTGAAAAGTGAAAACCTAAAATTTAATCAGGGGTTTTGATTAGAGATTGAGATTTGAGACTCTTCTAAGTGTATGGGCGAAAATGTGAGATAAAATAAAAACCGGTGGGGTGTAAGAGAGATCTAGGTAGCTTCTGATTGAAGATCTCAAGAATGGAATATCAGAAGCATCAGTGATGGAGAGAAGAGATCACAAAGAGATTGCTTGAATACTGCTTCTGAAAATAGGGAGTTGGCTTCTTGTTTGAATATTAAGTTTACTTATTTTAATCCGGTCAAAACAATATTGGGTAATAATAGCTTTGGTCCGTTATCTTTTGTTTGGTTCAAAATCAAAATGAATGATGTTTACCTATTTTTATGATCTTGCATTTTTTTCTTTTTACAAAAATAGATAATTAAGGGTGATGCGACTCAAATTGTCAGGAGGTCTTCTGAACTGTTGCTTCAGCGGGGATATAAGATTACAAAGCAAAGTCGTTAGAATCGCCCTATGGACTGTGCCCTGGGAGTAGGCACCGACGATAAAGTTAGACCGGTTGGTTGGTAGATGTGAGATGGTTCATCCTAGCCAGAGAGAACCATCTTGGTGTTGGGGGTAGTGTATGGATATGACGATTGAAGGTGGAAAGTGGTGGAAGAGCCCAAAGGGAAGGTCCCTGGGAAAGCTTCCTCTCCATGGAAGAGGTATTGTTCACTTTATAAGGGAGAATTAGGTCAAGGGGTATTGGGTTTGGCCTTAGGCCAACCCAATTCAGCCCAACTACCAAGGAGTTGGGGAAGGTCGTTCGGGGGCACCAGGCGCGATCGGGAGGTGCGCACCAGGCAAGGCTGATAGGAGAGTGTTAGGCAGGACTGACAAGAGAGTGCTAGACAAAGCTGGCAGGATAGCACCAGGCATGGCTGGCGTGCCAGAGCTGCCTAGGCCATGTGTAACATCCTAAAAGTTTGACAACATTTTCATTTTTAAAACTATCACAAAATCCATAATTCACACAAAATATAGTTCCAAAGCCATAAGTATAAATCAGAGTATCGAAAAATCATATGCCAAATAAATATCTAGGATGATGTGCACAATCACACATTCGCCTTGTCCCTATCCTCTAATGTATCTGAAACCATAAAATCAAACTGTAAGCCAAAATTAGTGAGTCCCCCAAAATACCACTGCACAAACATATAACAATATGCATACTGGGTTCACAACTATCGGACTGGATTACCCCTAAGCCCACATCATAAGTTTGGATTGCCCTCCTGACCCACAACTCATGTTTGGATTGCTCCTGAGCCCATACCATAAGTCTGGATTACCCTCCCGACCCACAACTTATGTCTGGAGTGCTCCCAGGTTTGATGGCTTCGACACAAAGCAATATTGTTTCAAACCAACTGCACTATGTCGACATATGCAACAATAAACATATAACAAACAAACATATAATCATGCAGATCTGCCAGTCTAGCAAAACACTACAACATAACATCATCTTTTATATATATATATATATATATATATATATATATATATATATATATATATATATATATATATATATATATATATATATATATATATATATATATATATATATATAGGGAAAAGTGAATATACCCTTAAGGGTATATAAGCTTAGGTACCCGAACACACCATAATACGTCGTTTTGTTTGATATATTGATTATAATGTTCATAAACTTCAATATTAAGTTGATTTACTTTCAAGATATTCGAAATTTCCGTATAATCTTTCTCTTACATCACATCTTTTTGCCGAACACTTATTAGGCTATATATTGTAGATGAAAATGAAAATTATGTAAGAGAAAGATAAATGTGTAATTTATAAAAATCTTGGAAGTAAATCAAGTTAGAAGTTAAATTATAAGAACATTAGACAATTAGAATGTATTATATAATACAAAACAACGTATTATGATGAGTTTGGGTACCTAAGCTTATATACCCTTAAGGGTATATTCATTTTTCCCATATATATATATATATATATATATATATATATATATATATATATATATATATATATATATATCAGTATACATCATACAACTTAGTGGGCCGACGTTGGTGCCTTTAACCACGAGTACAGTTAGGAAAAATCACCTCAGAATCTTAATGATAGCTAAACTGATCATTGCTCCAAACTCTGGCTCTACAGGTCGCCTGTACAACACATAAGGACCAAGCCTCAATCTATTACTCAAAATACCCCAAATGACTTAAAGTCAAACTTGGTAAAAGTTAACGGTCAACAGTTAAAAGTTAAAGGTCAACCTCCAGCTAGTTGCCATGCCGTGGCCATCCTTGGCCACTCCGTGACTGCTAAACGACAAAGCAGACGGGTTCTTACCAAGTCGCCACGTCGTAGGGACTAGTCTGGACAGCTTAATCCATTAAGCCAATTTCATACAACTCCAAGAGCTCCAAATCTCAGATCTGGTCCTTCTCATGGTCTTGATGGATAAAGTTTCCATCTTTATCCATTTAGACACCCTGATAAGTCAAGATCCCAAACCCTAATTCATTAAAGGTAACTAAATGCATAAAGTCACTCAGTAAGCACTCAATCTCTAGAGTTGCTCACCCAAAGTTTCCAGAATGGTTTCCTACACCTAATAAGCCATAAAAATCTTAGCTTTATGAACATGCATGTCCAATACATGTATCTTCCATTTTAGGTCAAAAGCATGGCAGTAAGGAACTCAAGCTTAAGTATGGGACCAAAAACTCCATAAATCCTCAGATCTGGAACATATGACACTAAAATGACCACATGGATCCATAAAGTTGCCAATTTTATGAGATCAAACCTTCCAATTTCTCACACCATGAAGATTAAGGGACAAAAGGGCTATATCTAGAGACAAGTAACATAAAGATTGGATCTTAAGGACTTACCAGAGTCCAGAAAACGTGCACAAGAGGGATACAGAGAGTTGCTTGCTGAAACAAAGCCCAAGGGTGCCTTCTTCTTCTTCTTCAAAACACCACCAAACACACAAAAACTCAAAGGTTAGCAATATAGGCTAGGGTTTTCTCTTGGAGGCTGAGGGAGAGTGATTGAGGCCGAGGTTGGGCAACCCTAGCCATCACATTACCTTAAATAGGGGTTCACACCCCGAATTAGGGGTTTCCATTAAACAAGGGCCACTCCATGTCGAATAGATGCCATGCTGTGACACTAGCTTAGTACGTATGAAACATTGGCCTTGGCCATGCTGTGGGACTCCATCACCACGCCGTGTCCAATAGAAATACAACATCCAAAATATTAAATTACTTAAAAGAAACATATCTGAAACTTAACGTTACAATTCTCCTCCTCTTGAATTAGACTTCGTCCTCGAAGTCCTCAGCTGTAAATAACTCTGGGTAGTGCTTGTTGGATTAATGTCTAAGTCCATGACTATAATTGGTAAGACTTGACCCGACCCGACATGGTCCATTTGGGTTGCATGGCATCATGCATTTGGATAGACTATAATGAGAGAAATAACACTTAAGGTTTGTTAATATATTATAAGTTCTAATATATTAATAAGGTTATTTAATTAGTATTGATCAAGAATTAATTTGGAATTAATTAAGTGATCAAAAGGAGACTAATTAAATATATGGGTTGATTGTGTAAATCATTCATTCTTATATATGTGGGCTTGTGATCCAAGATTGCTTATGTTGGACTAAGTCCATGGGGGTGACCCATGGATACTCCATGGAGGTTAAAATCCATGGAGCATAAGGAATGGGTAAAGTCATGAGTTACATGGTGTAACCCTAATAGCCACCATATAAAAGAATCCCATGGCTCAAGAAATCGTGCACTATGTGTGTGTGTGAGGGCTAAACGATTTCATGGAGTGTTCAAGTTTCTCTCAAGTTATTCCAAGTGTAATTGATGTTGTGTGAGCCATTTGAGGTGTCACATTTGGGGCACTAGGCACTCAAGCTTCATGAATATATTCTACATAAAAAAGGTATGTATTCTATCTTGTTATATTCATTGTTTTTGTATGCTAGATTAGGATAATACCTTGGAAGTTCTTATTTGCATGTATAATAGAGAAAACATAGATCCAAGGTATTTAGGGTTGCATGTACACTTAGGAGTGTTAGAATGCTCAAAACTCAACAGTGGTATCAAAGCCTAGGCTTGTTTTCTTGTTATACTTGCAAAAGTAGCTGAAAAATCGAGTTTTGATGCTGTCTGCCCAGCAGACTCGCCGAGTCCATGAATGGACTCGCCGAGTCCAAGGCAAAATGCATCCAACTCGCCGAGTTGGTTCGTGCACTCGACGAGTTGGACCCCCAGACAGCATAAATTCGACTTTTTTGTCTGGAATTGGACTAGGAACATTACCCTAAGATGTTTTTGGACCTATAAACTTGTTTTTGATGTGGTAATGTTCATGCTAATCCAATTTCAAAGATAATTGTCAATAGATTCATATTTTGTATTAGTTTAGGGTTTAGACTAATTACATGAAAAAGTTTGATCTGAATTATCTTGTTCTTATGAGTTGCTTAGATTAATAGAAAAGTTGAGTGAAATAGTTGTTTTCAATCCAAATTAATCTAAGAGTTGATTCTAAAATGTGTTTTTGTAACTTGTCATCAAGTTATATGAAAAGTCACATTTAAGTTTCATAAAACTCATAAAAGTTGGCAAAGGTTACAAAATGAAGGGTCTAGTTCTAATTAAATGGTTTTATGACTCCATAACTTGTCCTCAAGTTATGGAGGACCAAGAGTCTCTTCATTAAATAATAAATAAAAAAAAGTGTAACCTTAATTAATTCCATAAGTTATAAAATAAAGAAAAGTTAATTATTTTATTAGTTTAAAGTCTTCCATAACTTGTCCTCAAGTTATGGAACTTGAAGAGTTTTTGGATTAAAACTACTTTAAACACATAAGTTATGGAATTAATTAGTTTTGAATAGTTTCAAAACTTGCCCTCAAGCTTTGGAATTTGAAAAGTTTTCACTTATGAATACTTTAATTCCAAGTTAGCCCTTAGAATTTTAAAAGTTAAAATTCAACCCTTATACTTTATAATATTATAAGTTAATAATATATATATATATATATATATATATATATATATATATATATATATATATATATGTATAAGAGTAAAGTCAGTCTTACCGTTAGTAGGCCTTATTCACGAACCCGGTCTATAAGGGGGGGGGTATAAGGTTACTGCCTATAAAATGACAGTTTAATGGGTGTCCACTCTTAGCTGAACGGGTTTGACAGGACTATAATTCTCCCTTCATTAAAAGTATTAATGATAAATACTAAGTAACTAAACTCTTAATAATACCCAGTCTTAGTTACTTAGGAAAATGTGAATAAGGTGCTAATCCATGAAATTACACTTTGCACTTTGTTTAAGTCGGTTAGTGGAGCGTGTGTGGTTAACTGGCACACTAACTCGTATTTAACAAGGTAGGAAAAGGGTAACTTAATGTTTATCATAGTATCGATGGAGCGTGTGTGGTTAACCGACACATCGATTGAGGGGTAAACACTTAAGGGTACCAAGTAATTTGCATGGTTACTTCACACCTTGTTTTGTGATCCTCGGCATCCCAGTCACAAAACCTGAAGGGCACACTCGAGATTGAAACATTCCATTGAAAAGTTCAACGAATCTCAAAAGATCTTAGAGTTTCAAATCCAATTAAAACCTAATAATACATTTCGTTTATTTTGGTGGAAATTGGTGAATCGTCATTCACCTACCTTCAAAATATTTTATAGCTTGGATTACGACATCCCTCTTCTAAGTTATAGAATAGTTTGTTGGGTCCTAGCCTTAATATTTCATATTGGGTGTCATATTGAGGACTTTAGATCAACTATCTTGAATATCTCCCAAAAGATGTCTGGTTTAGACATTTATGATCTCCCAAATCTCTTGAAACAAGCTTTCCTAAATGAAGATGATGTCCCATGGAAATCATACTTCTTTCACCTCTTCCAATTATTCTCCATAACCCACAAGTTCAAGGTCACTCAAGCCCTATTGGCAAGGCAAGATCTAGGTGTGATCACATCTTGGAGATGTAGTCACATATTGACAAGTCGGGGGAGTTGGGTGTCAAAGTCTTGAGAAAGTTGGTGGTTCAACTACTTTCTAAGTCACATAGTGAGTTCTTTTGGAACACCTATGAAACAGACTATGACAAGACCCTTAACGATCTTATCTATTTGCTAAGATCAACTTCCTAAAACTTTATGGACATTGACAATGATGACATTGGATATCTAGTAAAGCTCTCTCTTCCCAGTGGAAAGGGATCGGCCATAGTCAACTCGGTTAACCAAATGGTAAAGAGAAAGGATAAGTCTATGATAGTCCCATGTGTCATTACCGAAGCATCCATATGTTGAATTGCCAAAGAAAGGGACATTGGTTGTGAAGCTGCAAATTTGCCTAAGGATGTTAAAGTCAATAAGTTTGAATCTACTTCACATAAAAAATTCCACTATCTCACTCTGCTAAGTTTCTACTCTGAGATTCTTGATACATGATGTGACTGGGTCACATGTTGATGTTTTAAGAATCAAAGAAAAGTAAAGAAACTTAAAGTAAGAATATGCTGAATCTGATCGTGTAGATGGATTTCTATCGCATAGTTTGAAGATCGGATTCTTGAGCTACTTCTTAGGAGATATGAGCTATTGCTTAGGAATAGATAACAACAAGTTTTCATATGGATTGTAAGGATAGTTTTTCTGCAAAGCTTTTAAAATAAAAGGAAAAATGATGATTTTATTTATTTTAAAATATCCTTATAATATCATTTGAGGAAAAATTGTTGCTTATATGATTCCATTAATAGCAAGAGTGGAAATATGAAATTGATTCTTTCATTTGTGGTAATGTCTAAATTTACCAAATAAGGAAAGATTCTCATCACACAAGTTTCAATTGGACCGGAACTTGGAATCATGCAAGTTGTATAGCATGATGAATGAGAACTTTCAAGTATTGGAAAATTAAGACTAATTACTTGTTCACATGGATGTGTGAGTCAAGTGAAGGACTAAGGGATCGAGTACACATTCTTGTGCACTGGTCAAGTCCACCACAAAAGATCGATAAGATTATTCGTCATAATTTACTAAAGCTCAGTAAATATGGTTATACTTACAAGCTTAAGTGTAATTCTGAGACATTGGAAAAGGTTCCAATGTAAGGCAGAGCGAATAAGAAGAATCAATTTGGGCAGAAAGATAAAAGTTTCTCAAATCTGTAAAGATGGGAGAGTACTTTAGTATCTGTTTTTTGTGATCATCTTAATGATTAAGAAACCATATCAAAATTAGTTCTCTAAGGAAATCTTAGTGCATTCTTATGACTAAGAAGAGGAAGTTGAATTGTTGAAATGGTTAAATCAAGGAGATGAGTCATACTTCGTTCCAAAAACAATTCTTAGAGTTATACTCTAAGATTGAACTTGAGTGACATGTCTTAAAGAGGGTTTAAAACACTTATCAAATGTAAGAGTAAAAGTTTCTACTCTTGTACATTTGAAATTGGTAAGTTGTGATGTTTTGGATAAAACAAAGACCAACTAAGGCCAATTGTGTGAAGTGTTTGTCTTGATAAAGAATCCGCACTATCCTTTGAATATTTGACAAGAAAGTTTTATATGTCAAGAGGACAGTGGGATCTTAAATGTCTTGAAAGTCTCAAGAACTAATCAAGAATAAAACCTGAAGTTCTTCACTAGCACACGACTTGAGGTTTATAACCTATCATGTTGACATATTTTGTGCCCATTCCAGTTAAGTTGGCTTTGCATATGAGTTCTTAGAGTTCTCAATTGGTTGCACAACAACTTGGAAGCAATGGCAGGCCCTTGAGCTACCAGGTGGCAAGAAATTAAGATTGAGTTCAATCCATATGAGTTTGGATTTGTCATTATCCTTGTCTTGTGACTTGGTTATGACAATTCACATGGATATGAACACATACACCAGGAAATCTAAGTGTCATAAGGTTTCTCTCCGATTCATGAAAATGATGGTGAGGAAACACTTTCACTAAGTAGATTTTAGTTAGATAGAAATTGTGATATTTTCATTCTCAAAGTCGTTAGTGGAGCGTGTGTGGTTTACCGGCACACTAACATGGATTTGTGAGAAGTGGCAAAAAGGTCTAAACAATTGAGACTATGATTACGGCATCCCTTTTCATAGTTCTAAACTTGTTTAGACACACCTATGAGCTATCTGAGGGAAGGTGTATGATTATGATAAAGTTTTATCAAAGCAATCTAGTATCAAAAATCTGAACTTTGGTAAGAAAGTCAATAAAGTATTGATTTCTAGAAGTCTAGTTGATTTCTGAGTACATGTCAAAGCTAGTGGGAGCATAAGTGTTATGCTAATAATCATCATGTTAGTGGGAGCATGATAATTATGATAAGTATTGCAAGTTAGCAATGTTAATTATAGAAAACAAAAGTTTCAATTGGGAAAGAGTTGTTTTGCTATAATTAAGGGAGAGGAAATTATACTTCATCTCAAATCTAAAAGCTTAGATTGAGGTTTTAATCGTATTTAGTCAAGGATATATATATATATATATATATATATATATATATATATATATATATATATATATATATATATATATATATATATATATATATGAATTTCATGTTGGAATGGCTCAACATAAGGAAATTCTGTATATGGTTCCATTATTTGCGTTCTAAAATTCGGTTATGATTACGGCATCCCTTTTCATAATCTGAATTATGAGAACTTGGCAAATAGAAATGGAAATAGTATAGCAAAAGACTGGTTTAGTCTTTATGTGAGACATCATGAATCGTGTCCCATATGCTTCGGATATAGGATCGATTACATGTGCTGTATTCATCCTTTCTAAAATTTTCCAAATGCTTAGGGCATTAAGAAAGGAAAAGGTCTAGAATTGGATGTGACTAAAAGGATTAAACAATTGTCGAGGACAATCTATGGTTTACCAAAGATTGGTTGCTCGAGGACAATTGGAAGTATAGTGTTAATTCTGGAAGGACCATATTGACATAATCTGTAAGGAGGCAACTCTTGTTCAGAAGTGATAGTCAAAATGGAATATGGAAATGTTTCAAAGTTAGAAATTATTCAATCTGTGTAAGATTAGGAAACTTAATGCAAGAAGGATGTTCCCAAGGAGCTGATCTCCTGTGGAATACTTTGTAATGGTTGTTGTCAAGTCCTTGTGATTTTGTGCATAATCATTACACGAGGATCAATACATATAAGTTTAGAATCTAACAGATTTCAGTAAATGGCATGAATTTGGAATTCTTGCATTTGCAGTAAGGATTTGGGACTGTGAAAGAGGATCATTGGAGTTATGTTCAATTGATCTAATTCACAAAGTGAAGATTATAGACAAACATAGTATGCATACTTGGTGTATGGCATGACTAGTGTTTAGAAAACATAGTGTACATGCTTGGAGCATGGGACAGCTATTGTTTTAAATTCAAGAATAAAGTTGATAGCTGAAACATTATACAATGAATAATGTGTAATCATATGGTGATAAATAAAAGGTGTTTTATTTATGTTCATAGGTTTGATACCATATTAGATTCTATTATTATTGTGTTTCATTTTGCATGTTTTGACTTCCAGAATAACTAGGTCGTTCTTCCGGAATGACTAAGTTATTCAAACCATCCACAGTCGGTCATATGTTGGAAGTAGATATGAATCAAGACTGTCATGGGTTGGCTTGTAGAGGTCTAAGATGTTGGACAAAGGGGTACAACACTCATGAGTGCTTATAAGTTCTGAGTATTGGATTCAACCCGCGCTCATTGGAATCACTTCATGGATTTTATCACAAGTGATCATGAGACGATAATATCTTATATTCTTAAAACCTAGAGATATGAGTTGTTACTATGAGTTGGTTGTACATTGATTGCACGAAAACGCATTCGATAACTCGGTGTTATAAAATGTGCCTTTGTGTATGATTCAACAAGTAGTAGAACAAGCCATATGAGTCGAAGTTTATCCATTCCTTTTTCCTTCGGGATAAAAGCGATATCTGTGGGCCCCTCGATGATTTGATGATGACAAATGGAAGTGCTCGGCCGGGCCAGGACTGATTTGATTTGTTCAATTAGTCAGTCGTCATAAATCGTAAATCGGGAAACAAAAAATGGACAGAGATAATGATTATAATCCATGTCTCAATCCATATGATATCTAGAATGGAGGAATGTATGATCCCTTATCTAATGGACAAGTCACTGACAAAGGTCAGAGTTCATCTACAAGGTTAGAGTTCGACAGAAGCTTTTGAGAGCTACGATTGCCAGTCGGTTCCTGAAGTCATACGCAATAATAGTTTTAGACTTATCCAAGTGGGAGACTGTTGGATTAATGTCTAAGTCCATAACTATAATTGGTAAGACTTGACCCGACCCGACATGGTCCATTTGGGTTTGCATGACATCATGCATTTGGATAGACTATAATGAGAGAAATAACACTTAAGGTTTGTTAATATATTATAAGTTCTAATATATTAATAAGGTTATTTAATTAGTATTGATCAAGAGTTAATTTGGAATTAATCAAGTGATCAAAAGGAGACTAATTAAATATATGGGTTGATTGTGTAAATCATTCATTCTTATATATGTGGGCTTGTGATCCAAGATTGCTTATGTTGGACTAAGTCCATGGGGTGACCCATGGATACTCCATGGAGGTTAAAATCCATGGAGCATAAGGAATGGGTAAAGTCATGAGTTACATGGTGTAACCCTAATAGCCACCATATAAAAGAATCCCATGGCTCAAGAAATCGTGCACTATGTGTGTGTGTGTGTGTGAGGGCTAAACGATTTCATGGAGTGTTCAAGTTTCTCTCAAGTTATTCCAAGTGTAATTGATGTTGTATGAACCATTTGAGGTGTCACACTTGGGGCACTAGGCACTCAAGCTTCATGAATATATTCTACATAAAAAAGGTATGTATTCTATCTTGTTATATTCATTGTTTTTGTATGCTAGATTAGGATAATACATTGGAAGTTCTTATTTGCATGTATAATAGAGAAAACATAGATCCAAGGTATTTAGGGTTGCATGTACACTTAGGAGTATTAGAATGCTCAAAACCCAACAGTGCTACCGCATCTTTGCCTCGGGTTTGCAAGTCTACTCGAAACCCTTCTGATCCTACCATCGAACCTTGACTAAAGGTACCAACTTGTTGCACAAGGCCTTCTTCTTCCTGTCTAGAATCATTATCGAAGTCTCCACATAATTCAGGCACTCGTCAACCTGATTGTCATCCAAAGGGATCACCACCGCATCGTCAACCCTACATTTTCGGAGCTAAGAAACATGGAAGGTGTTGTGAATCGTACTAAGATCCTCAGGAATAGGTCAACTTGCCTACTATGGAAACCACTCAGAATGCTTTGATAAATCGGGGCCCCAATTTGTCCCTTTTCCTGAAGCGAATAATGCCCTTCTAGGGTGATACCTCCAGCAATACCATATCTCCGACCTAGAACTCCAACTTGGATCACCGTTTATTGGCGTAACTATTCTATCGGCTATGAGCTGCTTGCAACCTCTGCCTGATCTACTGAATAAGCTCCGTAGTCCGAAGGACCACCTCAGTCTTACCCATGACCATATAGCCGACCTCTCCAAAAACTTGGTGTATGACACTTCCTTCCATAAAGAAGCTTGAAAGGCTGTGCACCAATACTATAATGATAACTGTTGTTGTAAGAGAACTCGACTAGGGGAAGGTAAGGATCCCAACTCCCACCAAAAATCGATGAAACAAGCCCTCAGCATATCCTTGAGCGTCTGAATGGTCTGCTTACTCTGTCCATCAGTCTGAGGGTGATAAGTAGTGTTGAAATGTAGTCTACTACTCAGCTCCTCGTGAAATTTCTACAAAAACTGAGAAGTGAACCATACATCACAATCATATACAATAGAGACTGGTACATTGTAATCAGCGAAAATATCACGCACATACACATCGACCAACTTATCGGCCTAAGAACTCTCTAGAATAGTGAGGAAATGGCCACTCTTGGTCAACCGGTCCACGATAACCCAAATCACATCAAATCCCTTGGCCGTCCTCGACAGCTTGGTGATGAAATCCATAATGACCTGTTCCTGTTTCCATATGGGAACCTCCAAGGGCTACAACTTTCCATGCAGCCTATATGGCTCAGCCTTAACCATTTGACATTTGAAGCATCTCTCCATATACCATGCAATATCCCTCTTCATGCATGACCACCAATAACTATGACTCAAGTTTCAATACATCTTTATGGTTCCAGGGTGAATCAAGAACCTGGACTTATGAGCCTCCTCCAATACTATCTGCCAAACTCCTCCAGAAAATGGCACCCATAACCGACTGCACCGGGTCAAAAGTCCGTGACTATCGGTAGAAAATCTGTCAATCTCATCTCTGATCCTCTCTTGTTTCCAATTCTCCCTCTTAACCCCCTCGACCCGAGCCTCCTTGATCAGATCCAAAAGTGGGGAGTCGATGGTCATCCTCAAATAGTGCTCTCGGACAGGTACTAGCGGCCTTGCAGCTCAAAGCGTTGACGACACATTGGCCTTCCCTGGATGATAGAGAATCTCATAATCATAATCCTTGACCACGTCAAGCCATCTATATTGCTTCTGTATGGTCACACCTTATGATCTGATGAGTCAAAGACTCTACATATCTCTCAGTTTCAGTGTCTACAACATCGACAACGCCATCATTTCAAGTCTATCAGCGTCAATGCTTAGTATAGTTATTCTATTGTAATCTTTTGTATATTAGGTAATGATATAGATAAGTATAGAATATATAGCAAATCCGATTAACTTGTGACAAAGATCAGTTCTTAGTAAAGATTAGACGCAACCCCTTAAATCAAGGGATATACTTGTATAGATTAGTATATAATCAACATTAGGGTAAACCCTAATGTTGAGTTCGTCTTGGTGATCGTCTTTGTGACAACCCACCTTCTTGGTGAAGACAAAACCCTTTCTTGGTGAACGACAATTTAGAGAACTCACCGTGTTATTTACTTTCTTTTCTTTGTTTCCTTAGATTAAGTTTTACGTTTGTTCTTTATACTTGAAGTGTATCCAATCGATACAAACCTTCAATTGGTATCATAATGGGTTTTCGATACACTCAAGTAATCATGTCGACTTCTAATAATTCCAAATCCTTTGGTCTCAGTAAAATTCCTCCCTTCAATGAATACAACTTTTCCATGTGGAAAACCAAGGCCATGATGGTTCTTGAAACCATGGATTATGAGATGTGCAAAGTTGTTGAAAAAGGTCCTCACACTCCCATGTACCAACTTATGGCCAACAATGCTCCAGTTGGTACCTTGAAACAAAAACCAGAGACTAGCTATGATGATGATGACAAGAGGCTAATCAATTTTGATGTTAAAGCCAGGACAACGATAGGAAACCATCTTTCCTGTCACATGTACCATGTTCTGTAGAATTCTGACTCAACCCAAGAGATGATGGATATGCTGACAATGGCTTATGATGGAAACGTGGAAGTTCAAGTTGTTGGATTAGGTGTATAAGCCCATAACTATAATTGGTATGTACTTGAATCGATAGCGGCATAGTCCTTTTGGGTTGCCTTCACACTTGCAACTGGACAGGATGATTAATAGAGGAAGAGGAAGAGGAAGAATTTATTAATTGATTAATAAATTGGAATAAATGATTTATTAGTATGTTATGTCAATAATATATTAATTAGTAATCATATTATTAATTAAAATTTAATTAGAAATTAATTTAAAATTAATTTTGGGATTAAAGGAATTAATTAAAAGAGCAGGAACTAAAAGGGCAATTGTTCAATAGTTGAGCAATAGGGTGCAGAACCTTCCTAGGGAAGGCGGTAGGGAAGGCAGTGGACAAAATTGTATGGTATATATAAGATTATTCTAGAGTTTCTAGAACGTCTTATCATATACGTATAATCAAAGTAGGTGGATAATTACCATATTTGAGACTAGGGTTACCCATAGTGTCCTTGGTGTACTATATATAGAGTCCTTAAGCCTTGGATTTTCGGCCACTTTTAAGAAGAAGCTGTTGGATAATGTGTCTAAGTCCATAACTATATTTAGTATGTACTTGACCCGACTTGGCATGGTCCATTTGGGTTGCATCGACATGTCAACTGTTGGATAGACAAAATGAGAAAAAGGACACTTACGATTTGTTAATATATTATAAGTTCTAATATATTAATATGAAATCATATTATTTAATTAGTATTGATCTAGAATTAATTTGGAATAAATTTTGTGATAAAAAAGAGACTAATTAAATATATGGGGATTGATTTGTAAATCATTCATTCTTATATAGTGGGCTTATGGTTCATGATTCACTAGATTGGGCTAGGAACCATTGGGTGTTGCATGGAGGTTATAACCCATGGATCATAGGGGAAATGAGAATACATGCACATTAGGGTTTACATGGTGTAACCCTACATGTGACACACTATATAAAGAGCTCCATAGCTAGCAAAATCGGCCACTAATACAAGACAAGGAGGGCTAGCCGATTTCGTGATCAAAGTGTTCTTCTCTCAAGTTATTCCAAGAGTTGTAGTGTTGTGTGAAACATTTGAGGCATCACACTTGAGGTGCTAGGCTCATAAAGTCTTAAGGAATCCAAGCAACTACAAAGGTATGTCATTCTACTAGTTTTATATTACATGTACCCCATGGCATGCTAGTTAGGATGTAAACCTTGTAAAATTCTTATTTGCATGAATATTAGAGAAAACATAGATCCAAGGTTTCTAGGGTTGCATGTACACCATAGGAGTGTTAGAATGCTCAAAACCCATCAGTGGTATCAGAGCCTAGGCTTGTTTTCTTTGTATTTGATGCGAACTGCTTGAAAAGTCGAGAATTCTGCAATCTGGATAGTAAAATCACTGAGTCCATGGCAAAAAGCATCCTACTCGTCGAGTAGGTTCTTGCACTCGACGAGTAGGAGCCCCTGTGTGCAGAATTCCGAGTTTCGCTGCTGGAAATGGACTAGAAACATTACCCTAAACTGTTTTGGTCTTATAAAACCTATTTTTGATGGTGTAATGACTATACTAATCCATTTTCAATGGTTATTATCAAAATTTCAAGTTTTTATATGTGTTTATATGATTCTTGAAATTGTTGATATGAATGTTCATACTTATGAGTTTTAGAAGATCATAGGAATTATTTGCAAATTGTTTGTTAGTGGAATTCTTGATCTAAATGTCATTGAGGGAGTCCACAATTTGTCCTCAAGTTATGGATTACCAAAAGTCACTTCTTTAAAAGTCATTAAAGAACTATATGTGACATAAAATGAAGAGTCTTCATTTTAATAAACCATTAAATTCATAAGTTATGAATATGAAAGGTTTTGAATAGTTTCAAAACTTGCCCTCTATTTTTGGAATTTGTAAAGTCACTTTAGAAAACTTTAATTCCATACCCTATATTTTAAAAGTTAAAATTCAACCATTATACTTTATAATATTATAAGTTAATAATATATATATATATATATATATATATATATATATATATATATATATATATATATATATATGTACAAGAGCTAGTCAGCCTTACCGTTAATAGGCCTTATTCACAAAGCCAGTCTATAAGGGGGTATAAGGTTGTTGCCTATAAAATGGCAGCTTAATGGGTGTCCATTCTCACCCACCGTTTCCTTGACTGGTGGAGGGTCGTTAGCCGAACGGGTAGGACAATGATTATAATCCTCATTAAAAGTATAATGAAAAACTAAAGTAAATAAACCTTTTATAAATTCCCAATCTTAGTTACTTTATGAAAATGTGAAATTGGTGCTAACCCATGAAATTACACTTTGTACCTTACCAAGTCGCTGGTGGAGCGTGTGTGGGTAACCGGCACACTAGCATGGACTAGTAAGAGTGGCAAAGGGTGACTTAATATTTATCATAGATCGGTGGAGCACGTGTGGGTAACCGGCACATTGATTAGGTGATAAACATTAAAGGTCCCAAGTTAATTTGCATGGTTATTCACACCTTGTTTGTGATCCTCGGCATCCCAGTCACAAACTTGAGAGGGAACAATCGAGATTTAAACATGCCATTGAAAAGTTCAATGAATCTTAAAAGAATCTAGGAGTTTCAATCGAATTAAAACCTAATAATTTATTTTGTTTTTCATGGTGGAAATTGGAGAATCGTCATTCACCTACCCTTAAATATTTTATAGCTTGGATTACGGCATCCCTCTTCCAATTTATAGAGTATTGTGTTGGGTTCTAGCCTTAATATTACATTTGGGTGTCTTATTAAGGATTCTATATCTAATCTAAACTTGTCTTTCTTCTTTTCAGATGTCTTCCAGCAATGTTCCTTCTGGCTCAAACCCTACCGACTCCTTCTCTTTCACAAACCTTTGTGGGAGAGTCATCTTTGATGGTTCAAACTTTAATGATTGGATCAGGAACATCGAGATGGCCACACGTTACGAGGACAAGGAATATGTCCTCGAAAAGGAGCTGAAGGAAATTGATGAGTCTACTGCTACTCCAGAGGAGATCACCGACTTTAGGGCACATGAGAGAGATGCTACCAAAGAGGCATGTATCATGTTGGCCACAATGAAAGCTAAACTCCAGAAGTCCTATGAGTAATTTTACCCTTTTGAGATGCACATGGAACTGATGGACCGCTACCATTAGAGTGCTCGTCAAGAGAGGTATGAAATCATCTCTTCCATGATAACAACCCGAATGAAGGATGGTGAACCCATCACGGGCCACATGCAGAAAATGCAAAGGTATGTGGACTGTTTACTGAAGCTGAATGTGAACTTCCATGAGGAGTTGGCTATTGATATCATACTGCACTCCTTACCTGCTTGTTATGATCATTTCTGAATGACATATCACATGAACAAGGAATAGGTCACACTCAGCAAACTTCAAGGGCTTTTGAAGACTGCTGAAACTGGTCTTAAGGGCAAATTGGTTGTTAGTACTCCTATTCCTACCCCTGCTTCTGTTCTGGCAATCGGGAAAAGTAGAAAGAAGAAGAGGAAGACCCCCTCGAAGGGTACCAAGGGAAAGACTCTTGATGGATCCTCTTCAAGTGGAACCAAAGGTGGTTCCATCACTCCTTCTTCTAACCCTAAGGAAGCTCAATGCTTCTATTGTTAGGAAAAAGGGCATTGGAAACGAAACTGCCCCAAGTACCTACAAGATGTTAAAGATGGGAAGGTTAAACCTACCCATGGAGGCATTTACACTATATTGTCTAATAACTCATCACATTCTACGTCTTGGGTTCTTGATACAGGTTGTGGTATTCATATATGTTCTGATTTGCAGGGCCTAAGAAGAAGTGAGGATGTGGAGCATGGAAAGATAAACTTGATCATGGGGAATAGGAAAGCTTCACCTGTTACCAAGATTGGAATTTATTCTTTGTTGCTAGATAGTGAGTTAGTGTTAGATTTGCATAAGTGTTGTTACTCGTCTGAAATGGCCAGAAATTTTATTTCCTTCCATGGTTTGTACAAACAAGGATTTACTCTTTTCATTTGATAATGAAGTTGGTGGTATTAATGTTTTTTTTTATAAAAATGTTCTTTATTTTAAAGCATCACCTTGTAATGGTGTATATGAAACTGTGTCGGTTGTAGACAACTTAGGAAATAATGTATTACATATCGATTCTTCCACTAGTTTGGATAAAGCATCCTTGTGGCATTGTCGTCTTGGACATGTCAACAAGAAGCACATAGGCTAACTCTAGAAGGCTGGAGTTTTGGAGTCGTTTGACTTAAAGCAGACGATAGTTGCGAGTATTGTTTACTTGGAAAAATGACAAAGTCACCCTTCATTGGTTCTTGTGCTAGAGGTGAAGCTTTGTTGGACCTCAAACACACAGATGTGTGGACCCTTTAGAACCGCCACTAGGGATGCTAACCGCTTCTATGTGACTTTTACTAATGATTACAGTAGATATGATTATGTCTACTTAATCAAGCATAAGTCAAAAACCTTTGAAAAGTTCAAAGAGTTTAAACAGGAAGTGGAGAATCAGCTGGGCAGGAACATTAAGATGCTCCGATCCGATCGAGGAGGAGAGTATCTTAGTACAGAGTTCCTTGACTATCTTAGGGAATATGGAATTGTTTCACAATTGACACCTCCCAGAACACCACAGCTGAATGGTGTGGCTGAAAGGCATAATTGGACTTTGTTAGACATGGTTCGTTCCATGATGAGTCGAGCTTCGTTACCAAACTCATTCCGGGGGTACTCCTTGGAGATTGCCGCCTATATCCTAAATCTAGTCCCTACCAAGAAGGTTGACCAAACACCCCACGAGATGTGGACTGGGAAAGTTACCAATTTAGACCACATCAAAATTTGGGGTTCCAAAACTTTCATGAGACGTGAGACTCAGGACAAGCTCGAACCTCGAAATGAGCGGTGTATTTTCATCGGCTACCTACAAAATTCTTTTGGTTACATCTTCTACAAACCCAGTGCGAATGTGGTCTTTGTGGCAAAAAGAGGGGTCTTTCATGAGAGAGAATTCATAAGCCAAGGAAACAGTGGGAGGCAAATTGATCTTGAAGAAATTCAAGAGTCAAGCGGTGAAGGAACCTCAAATCCTAGAAATCAACCTGAGGAGGAAACTCCTATTGATGAGTTCGTACCTCTGAGGCATTCCACAAGAGTTAGAAATCCGCCTGTGCATTAATATGGTTTTCATATTACTACGGAAGGTGATGAATTTATCAGTGATAGGACACTGGTAAATCATGATGAACCTAACAACTTTAAGGAAGCCATGGCAGGCCCTGATTCCACCCAATGGAAAGAGGCCATGGACATCGAGATTTGGTCCATGTATGACAATCAATTTTGGAACTTGGTTGACAATGTACCGGGTCGTAAGATGGTCGGGTGCAAATGGATCTTCAAGAAGAAGGCTGACATGGATGGAAATGTACATACTTATAAAGCGCGACTGGTTGCGAAAGACTTTACTCAAACTCTGGGAGTTGACTATGATGAGACCTTCTCACCAGTAGCAAAGATTAAGTGTATTAGTGTTTTGCTATCCGTAGCTGCATTTCATGATTATGAAATATGGCAAATGGATGTCAAAACCGCTTTCCTTAATGGAAAGTTGGCTGAGGATGTTTACATGAGTCAGCCAGAGTGTTTTGTCGATGCATAGCACCCTAATAGAGTGAGTAAGCTTGAGAAATCCATCTATGGATTGAAACAAGCATCTCACAGATGGAATCTTTGTTTCGATGAAAAAGTCAAAGAGTTTGTGTTTTTGAGGAGTGAAGATGAGTCCTGTGTATATGTTAAGGCTAGTGGGAGTATAGTTAGCTTTTTGGTACTGTATGTGCATGACATACTACTTATAGGAAATGACATCCCAACCTTGCAGGAAGTTAAATCCTGGCTTGGGAAGTGTTTTGCTATGAAGGACCTTCGAGAAGCTTCCTATATCCTAGGGATAAGGATATTGAGAGAAAGGAGTAAAAGACTAATTGGACTTAGTCAAAGTACTTACTTGGATAAGGTGCTGAAAAGGTTCATCATGCAGAATTCCAAGAAAGGTGAATTACTGATCCAGACTAACGCCAAACTGAGTAAGACTCAGAGCCCAAGTACAGAGGTTGAGATAGTTGAGATGAGTCAAGTGCCGTATGCTTCCGCTGTAGGCTCGATCATGTATGCTATGATTTGTACTCGCCCTGATGTGGCCTTTGCTTTGAGCATGGTCAACAGATATCAAGGGAATCCGGGAAAGGCTCACTGGACTACGGTGAAGAATATTCTCAAGTACCTATGAAGGACTAAGGACTGGGTCCTTACCCTTGGCGGGAGTGATGACTTGAGAGTAGTGGGGTATAGTGAAGTTGGCTTCCAGACTGATAGGGATAATTTCTGCTCTCAGTTGGGTTGGGTCTTTACCCTAAATGGAGGAGCGATTACTTGGAAACGTTCCAAACTGGAAACAGTGGCTGATTCAACTTGTGAATCAGAGTACATATCAGCAAGCAAGGCGGCAAAGGAGGCTATATGGCTAAAAAACTTCATTGGAGACCTTGGAGTTGTACCTGCTATTAAGGAGCATATGGAGATTTTCTGTGACAATGAGGGTGTTGTTGCCTTAGCAAAGGAACCAAGGGATCACAGGAGATCCAGACATATTGTGACACCCCGATATTTCGAGACAATATGGTGGTTCACAAGTCCAATTTAGGTCAAAATTTAACTTTCCCAAAATCGTATTTGGGTTAAATAAAGTAGTAGGAATTGTATCAAGGTTTTCGTACATATAAAGAACCCTAAAATCCGAGTTAATACGAAGAAGTTATGACCAACCGAAGATTCTCGGCAAAACCGGCAACACTGATAGACGTAAAACGCGAAGTTTCAATACAATGATTTTTAGCTTTAGGTATCTAAATGAAAGTTTTAGATATCATTGAACCGTAAACATACATAAAAAGAATGCCCAAATCTGACTTCATATGAGGAAGTTATGATTTTTCGAAGTTTCAGACATAGCAGTAGACAGCTAAAAACTCAAAATCAAGATCGAACGGCTTTTTGCCAACATGAGCTAAACAAGAATCGAAGATCTCATCAATAGTAGCGCAATGTTAAAAAGTTTGACGAAAACGGACGTCAGATGAAGAAGTTACGGAACTTTAACGGACTTTTCCTGCCCCGGCCTATTAAAAATATAATATTAAAAATAAATTCAAAATTTGCCGACGGAGTCTAAACGAAAGTTGTAGATCGTAGTCTCACCTACGCGTGGATATAAAGAACGTCGAAAACGGAGTTCATATGAGGAAGATATGAATTTTTGAAGTTTACTAAATAACTAAAATATAAATTTAATTCAATTCTGGTATTATCCGAAGGAGGAGTCATCGGACCAATCCAAGTTACGCCCAGCGTACTCGGATGCTCAGCCTTAATCTGTCCACGTCACTCCGATGCTTTGACCGAGGATGCGCTCATGCATGACGCATTAGTACGCCCCGCGTACTCTCGTACGCCCAGCGTGCCGAGGTGCTCCAGCCACTATAAATAGAATGCGAGGGTGCCGGCCATTTTTGCTCATTTCCTCCCTTTCTCGCGCCGAAGCTCTGCGTTTCAACCCTCGGATCCATCCCGTAGTTCCGATTTTCATATCCAAGTTGGGAAGGAAGTTTTACGCTCTCGAGATCCCCGAGAAATCCGCTTTCTCGAGTAGAAGTTCTGCTCGGTTTTCGTCTCACTTTCTTCAATCAATCAAGTGAGTTCATACCCCTACATTTTAAATGTTTTATAAATTCTTTTGTATGCTTTAAACGGGGGGGGGGGGGGGGGGGGGTACAAGTAAAACACATGATTATTATCGTGTGTTATATAAAGTTTCATTATACACCTTTTATCAACAGAATCATATGTGATTTATAACTATTATAGGGAAACTTCCGTATGCAAAATATATCATGAATTTTTACATACTAGAAATACTATTTCAAGGAGGTACATTCGTATACAAGAACAAACGAACATTTCGTATGTACTTCAAATAGTTTTATCAAACGTTTTTACATGTTAAAACACTTTCAGAAAGTGTCTTACAAACTGTATGTTTCCTTTTCGAATATGTTATAGTTGTGTTTCCAACAAAGATTCCTTTATACTTAAACTGTTTTCGTCAAGCAAATGCATTCAAAAACCGTTTTATAAACTGACATCAATTCGATCTTTTCTTAGGTATTAATCTTTTTCATAGGTTTTATAAAACTCCTTATATGCTTTTATATTGTCAATTGCATGCGTGTATATGTATAGCTATATAAATAATGTTTAAAAGACTTAGGAAGGCTAACCCGCTTTATTTCCTTTTCCCCGTTGGGATGTGGTCTGGTAGGGTATCGGGTATCTGTCTGAAGGTCGTTTAAATATCAGTTATATATCATGTATACATATAGAGACATAAAAGTTTTCCTCAGTCAGTTCAGTACCTTTGGGTAGCAAAGGCATACTTCATATTATACACGTACATAGTTAGTAATTATTATAGGTATAGTTAGGAGATACCACTTACTATTCCAAGTACAGGGAATCACAGAAGAGTCAGTTCATTCATGAGTCTATACGAGTACATTACATGATACATGAGTACATTACATAATACATGAGTACGTTTACATAGATACGTTTACATGAATACTTTTACATGAATACTTTTACGTAGATATTATATGGTGAGTTACTATTACATATTATATGTGTAGATACTGTTATATATAATTCTCCTTCTTATCTTTACTTTGTGATAACAACCACATAATCGACGAGATAGATTGGACTTTATATCCTCGTTCTAAAGGATACTTTGCGGGATTAACCATTCCTAGAATCTCTGTTAGCTATAGATGTAAATGCACATCCACGGATGTCTACGGTTGATACCATTATAGGTATACTTTAAGGGACTAACTATTCCTACACCCAGCTGTTAGCTACAGAGGTAAATGTACATCTACGGATGTCTTCAGTTAACACTGTTAGTTATCCTAGTACAAAAGGATAATACTTAGGTCATTATAATATTTCTTCCTTTACTTTGTGACACATTCACATGATTGACGAGGTAGGATAGATTTGATATAGATAACTATTTTCCTTATTACCTTTATATTGTGACTCATACACATAAACGATGAGGTATACTATACTTTTATACTAATAGTTAACCAGGGGAAAACCATCACATTTACAGAGATGCTTACTTTCAAAACAGTAGGGTCTTGGTAGAAGACTTCTTTTATAGGGATCATAAGGATTTCTAGGGTCATTCAAACGCTTTCCATTTCTTACAAACATTTACATACTTATATGAACTTTCTTTCAAAACAATGTCAAGACTTTCATTGCAAGTTTTACAAATCAAAGACACCTTAATACTTATGAATTCACCAACTTTTTGGCTAATACTCGCTTTCAAAATAACTTGTATTCTCAGGTCACAAATAGACAAGTATGACAACCAGGTTTTGTGAAGACGGAGCAGTTCAGACTCGTCTTTTATTTTGATGATTCATTATGTTGTCTTATATTGTGAAACAACACACTTGTAATTAAAATTTGTACTATTAATGCAATGGATGATGTTGTTGCTTGTTTACTACTTTACATTTGTTGTGATACATTACATGACGTCCTCCGCCCCAGAACGTTTCCGCCGTTCTCGGTTTTGGGGTGTGACACATATCGACAAAAAATACCATTTCATTAGACATCAGATAGAAAAAGGAATCCTCGTGGTGAAGAGGGTACCATCAGATGAGAACCCAGCAGATCCCCTCACGAAGGGACTGTGTAGGGTTAAGCATTTGCAGCATGCGAGGCGCATCGGGTTAAAGGATGATATTAGTTTTACAGATTAGATTGCTATTTCTGAAACTTGTAAAATGTAAATTGACATTTGATTATTGAATAAAAGTTGTTTATTTATAAGTAAAGTGTTACTATCTTGTGTCAATTATTTACTATTGTTTCAATTTTGCATGTTTTGACTTCTAGAACAATTTCTTTATTCAAACTCTCCACAGTCAGTCATATGTTGGAAGTAAATATGAACCAAGACTGTCATGAATTGGGTTTGTAGATGTCTAAGGTGCTAGACATAGAAAATGGTTGCTACAACATTCATGAGTGCTCATAAGTTCTGAGTATTGGATTCATGCCACGTTCACTTGTATCACTTCATGGAATTTATCTCGAGTGATCATGAAACGGTAACATCATATAAGTCTTCAAACCTAGAGATATGAGTTATTGACTATGAGTTAGTTATACATTGATTATACAAAAACGCATTGGTAACTCGATGTTATAAAACGTGCCTTTGTGTATCATTGAACAAGTAGTAGAACAAGCATATGAGTCGAAGTTTATCTGTTCCTTCTAGTCCTTGGAGGATTAGAAGTGATATCTGGGCCCCTCGATGATTTTGTTTTGACCTTTGTGTCGTGCTCGTTCATAACCAAATTGATGTGTTCCGTTTAGTTCTATGTCAAACAAATTAGAAACCGGGAAACAAACTGCTAGACAATAAGTACGACATTGTTCCATGTATTTGTCTGGCTACGATTGCTAGTCGGTTCCTGAAGTCATACTTGTAACTATAGTTATTAGACTTATCCAAGTGGGAGACTGTTGGATAATGTGTCTAAGTCCATAACTATATTTAGTATGTACTTGACCTGACTTGGCATGGTCCATTTTGGTTGCATCAACATCTTAACTGTTGGATAGACAAAATGAGAAAAAGGACACTTATAATTTGTTAATATATTATAAGTTCTAATATATTAATATGAAATCATATTATTTAATTAGTATTGATCAAGAATTAATTTGGAATTAATTTTGTGATAAAAAAGAGACTAATTAAATATATGGGGATTGATTTGTAAATCATTCATTCTTATATAGTGGGCTTATGGTTCATGATTCACTAGATTGGGCTAGGACCCATTGGGTGCTCTATGGATGCTCCATGGAGGTGATAACCCATGGATCATGGGGGAAATTAAAAGCCATGCACATTAGGGTATACATGGTGTAACCCTACGTGTGGCACACTATATAAAGAGCTCCATAGCTAGCAAAATTGGCCACTAATACAAGACAAGGAGGGCTAGCCAATTTTGTGATCAAAGTGTTCTTCTCTCAAGTTAGTCCAAGAGTTATGGTGTTGTGTGAAACATTTGAGGCATCACACTTGAGATGCTAGGCTCACAAAGTCTTAAGGAATCCAAGCAACTACAAAGGTATGTCATTTTACTAGTTTTATATTACATGTACCCAAGGTTGTAAAAATTGCTTGACGGTAACTCGACGGTCGACTGATATTAAGGGATTAGTCGGTCTTGGCAGGGATTAATCGAGGATTAATCGGAGACCAAAGATTATTAATAAAATATTAAAATTAATTAAATATTAATATATCTTAAGAAAAACAAGTACTTCAAAATTAGAAAATAAGAAAAGTTGTAATTTGGAAATTTGGAAATACGAAAATATAAACATTTTGGTATAATATTTGAATTTTTGAAAATTTGAAAATTTTGGAGTAAAAAAAATGTTGTTTTTTTGAATTTTTAATTTTTTCAAATTTTTTGACCATTTTTTTGACTTTTTTCGACCTTTTTGACTTTTGTTGACTTTTGTTGACCGATTAATCCCGCCAAACCCGATTAGTCCTAAATTTCTGATTAATGCCCTAATCCTCGACGGTTGGAGAATGCCAAGCGATTAACCCACGATTAATCGCCGATTAATCCCAATTTCTGCAACCATGCATGTACCCCATAACATGCTAGTTAGGATGTAAACCTCAGAAAATTCTTATTTGCATGAATATTAGAGAAAACATAGATCCAAGGTTTCTAGGGTTGCATGTACACAATAGGAGTGTTAGAATACTCAAAACCCATCAGAAGCAAGAACCAAAATTTTGATCATCTCCTCCTCTTTCATATCATTCTCTTGCATTGTGTGTTTGTGAGTCATTAGAGGTGTTACACTTGTAACACTAAATTCTCAAGCTTCAAGATCTACAAGGGAATTATTGTTATTACAATATAACAATCAAGGTATGTAACCAAACCTTAGTTTGATATAGATTTCGAAAATTGTAGTTACTTCCTAGGGTTTCTCCTTTTGAGTTCAACTTTGCATGTTCAATTAGAGAAAACCTAGATCCAAAGCATTAGGGTTGCATGCACATAGGAATTGTTGTTATGCTCAAAACCCATCAGTGGTATAAGAGCCTATGATTAGTTTTTTGTTGAATATGATGCAATTGTGAGTTGTTCAAAGTAGAAGGAACACAATCGTCATTATATTCATCAAACTCGCCGAGTTGATCTTTGAACTCGACGAGTTTACATGCAACTCGACATGGTAATTTCCCAACTCGACGAGTCGCACTGTCAGATCCTAAATTTTCGGTTTTGATAATTGCCTCATGGATTGATTAGGATAATTAACTTAATTTCGCTTTAGTTGTTTAAAATTGGATATTTCAATCAATAATTTATATCCTTATCATGAATTCATGATTTGGTTAAATTTTATGATAAAGATAACATTAATTTGTTAATTTGATTATTAAAAAATTAACCTATTATTTTTGAAAAGTTTTAAAAATACACTATTGGTTTCAAAATTTAAAATTTAATTAAATAGTTTAATTTTGAAAATTTTAAATTTAAGAACCCTAATATTTTAAACGTTTAAAATACACCCTTATATATTGTAAAATTATAAGTTAATATTTATATATATATGTATAAGAAAAGCCAGTCTTACCATTAGTAGGTCTCATTCACAAAGCTGATCCATAAGGGGAGTTTTAGGAAACAATCTATAAAATGACCGCCATTGGGTATCCACTCTTACCCACCGCTGTCACACCCCCGACCCAGGACGGCGAAAACGTCCAGGGGAGGACGACGCCATTGTATAGTATCGTAACAGTTGAATATAAATGAAACTTAGCATTCTAAGTGACATACACTGAAAATACATACTTACATGGTTTACATATTGTACTTGTTCATCAATTACACAAAAGTGACAAAAAGTAAAATTTCATAAGGTTGCACCACTTGATCTCACAGTAGAGTTGATTACCTGTTAATGGTTCCCTGAGAATACAAGTCATTTTGAAAATCACAAACTAAAAAGTTGGTAAGTTCATAAGCATTTTTGTAGAAAATGGTTTTGTACTTGTTTAGAATAGTTCTCGTAATATTTTCAGAAAATTCGAAATTTTCTATGAAAGTGGTTTGTAAGTCTCGTTCCAAAACTGTGAATATATGCATGCATGTCCTTTGATTTCTTTAGTTTGTAAATGTAAATTGTATGTTCCCAGAAAATCCAATATTTTCTTATAGGTAAACTGTAGTCTTAAACCCTAAGACCATAAGTATAAGTGACTGTATACGGAAAAATGATATGCATTTTTATATTTTAATAAAACCAGTGAAGTGTAAGCTTCCCGTAAACCAAGATAGTTTTGTTAATCCATAAGTGAGTTCTTATAACCAAGCTTGATATGACTGTTATGCATGAATGACGTTCTTCAGGCATCAGAATTGGTAGACTTTTGTCACCTTAGATTTGTCGGTCTAACTGTAGCGAACATCTGAGGTGTGGAGTTGTCAATCTCGTATAGATCTATACACAACGGTCTTACTCTCCCTCCAAGAGACTATGGTTATAATACATGACTTAAGGTGTACGCTAGGTAGGTACGGTGAAGACAGTGTCTCACTAGAGCATTAACGGATTTACACGAACTTTGACTCCCATTATTTGAATAATGAAAACGATGTTACTAGTGTAAATTTATGACTGAAGTTTTATGACATGCGTTTTACAGGTTTTATGACATACAATTCATTTCTCATGCTTTAAAAGCTTTATGATAGGCAAGTTATGACACGCAAATTTTTCTATCATAAATTCTGTTTTGTTTACCAGTTTGGTTAAATTATTTATACTATCTTTTTATAAGTAATCATTAGTGAACATGTATAATTGTAACATATGTTGTGAAAATAGCATAGGTTTTAAGCTATCAAAATAGTGACAACATAGTTACGACTATTTTACTAAAAGACTTATTTTTTAGCAAAATATCAAGCTTTGTGGTTTGTTTAACACATCATAACCGGTTTGTAAGTTTTTTAACACAAAATATTTTATTATGTTTTGACTCTAATCTGTCACGATTTTTTTTACTAAACACATATATTAACCTTGAGATATATTATCTTCAAATATTAGTGTAAAATGTAAGAGTTAAAAATTCATATGTCCAAGAGTTAAACATGTTTGGGCATAACACCCATATTTTTGCCATTTTTGAGTGTACAGTCATAACCACAAAACTTTTATAGCACAAAGATGTTATAAACATTTACTTTGTGATTTTATCACATGTTAAGAAACTTTTTATTCAAGAACTTGTTCCATTTTCAACCCATAACTATGATGCATGCAAATAACCAAAGGTAAACATGACTTGACTTATATTCTCCTCCCAAAAAGTATGAAAAACACGAAAAGATGGGGGTATGAAGCCCACCTTGATTTTCATGTGGTAGGAAGAATAAGAAAGAAGTTGTTGAGCCTAGCTTTGTGTAACTTGAAGACCACTTGAGATGGATGATGTTCTAAGAAGCATACACATGAAAATAGGTGTGTAAATGGAATGATCTTAACACTACATGTATATAAGCACTAGAGTCTTACAAGGAACTTACCCAAAATTCCTACAACCTCCTGAAGATGTATCCTCCCTTGAAGTGGCTCACAAAATATTGAGAGAAAAAGAGACAGTTTGGAGAGTAGAATGGTTTGCAAATGACTTTTGTGTGTGTGTGGGTGTGGGATCTTCCTATCTCTCTCTTTAAGGGAGGGATTAGTTGACTTTTTGTAGCTTGATGGGAAGTAGCTTAGATACTTGTTGGTTAATAGATCATGGCATGGATGCACGCTAGATAATAGCATTGTGACTTGTGGCGGTAAAGATGAGGTGTCACCACAAATTGCAATTTTTTTTTTCTTTTTTTCTTTTTTTACTCATGCTCTAACTGAAACCGTATAGGGTAAATGAGAATTGACTTGTATTCTACTCCCGAAAAGTATGAAAAACACGAAAAAGATGGGGGTATGAAGCTCGCCTTGATTTTCGTGTGGTAGGAAGAATAACAAAGAAATTGTTGAGCCTAGCTTTGTGTAGCTTGAAGACCACTTGAGATGGATAATGTTCTAAGAAGCATACACATGAAAATGGGTGTGTAAATGGAATGATCTTTACACTACATGTATATAAGCACTAGAGTTTTACAAGGATCTTACCCAAAATTCCTACGACCTCTTGAAGATGTATCCTCCCTTGAAGTGGCTCACAAAATATTGAGAGAAAAAGAGAGAGTTTGGAGAATAGAATGGGTTGCAAATGATTTGTGTGTGTGTGTGTGTGGGTGTGGGATCGGCCGATCTCTCTCTTTAAGGGAGGGTTGGTTGACTTTTTGTAGCTTGATGGGAAGCAGCTTAGATACTTGTTAGTTAATAGATCATGGCATGGATGCATGCTAGATAATAACATTGAGACTTATGGGGTAAAGATGAGGTTTCACCACAAATTGCAATTTTTTTTTCCTTTTTTCCCTTTTTTTACTCATGCTCTAACCGAAACCCTATAGGGTTTTCGGCCTTCATGGGCTCTTAAATGGGTTTTCGGTTTTGGCTTGGCCTATTAAGAGGTTTTCGGTCCATTAAAGCCCAAAGATAGAAGGGTTTTCGTTTTGGAGTATGTATGGGCTTTTTGGGTTTAATCGGGTCTAATAAAAGGGTTATCGGCCCAATAAGGCCCATGAAGAGTTTTCGTTCCAATAGGATGTTGGGCTGAGAATTCTTGGGTCAAGGCCCAAAATTGTTTGAGCTTAGCTATTGGATCAAGTTTTGGGCTTGCATGCGGCTATTGCAACTTGATTCTCAATGTATGCATGTATGTATTCAAATAACATTGTAGTTTGAATTTCACTAATTTGATGTTGCAAGGTTACATAGAGGACATTTTTGTACATGAATCACCATCTCAAGCCTAAATTTGCTAGTTGTGACAACCGCTCTTTTGACTAGTTGGGGGTCGTTAGCCGAACGGGTTGGATAGGACACTTAATTCTCATTAATAAGTATAATGAAGTATTTAGGAAATTGTGAATTTGATGCTAATCCATGAAATTGCGCATTGTACTTTATAAAAGTCGTTAATGGAGCGTGTGGTTAACCGTCACACTAATATGGACTAATAATGGGTGGAAATTGGTAGCTCGTAAGTTATCGTTGATTAATGGAGCATGTGTGGTTAACTGGTACATTAACTAGATGATAAATGACATCGAGAGTACCAAGCTAATTTGCATTGTTATTCACACCTGTTTGTGATCCTCGGTATGCCAGTCACAAATGGAAAGGACATAATCGAGATTAAACATGTCATTGAATAGTTCAATGAATCTCAAAATATCTAGGAATTTCATTAAAACCAAATTCGTTTAAATTTCGTTTTCCGTGGTGGTGAAATTGGTAAATCGTTATTTACCTACCTTTAAATAATTTGCAATTAGATTACGACATCCCTCTTCTGAATTGTGAATTATTTAGTTGGGTCCTAGCCTCAATATTTCATTTGGGTGTTATATTGATGATTTTCTTATCTAATCGAATCTTATTCTTTTTCTTTTTCAAAGGTCAACTTCGAACAATGATTCCGGTTCCTCCAACAACAACTCTTCTAACCAGTTCTCACTCCTGAGCATTTGTGCGAAAGTCACCTTTGATGGGTCAAACTATAATGATTGGATGCGAAACATCAAGATGGATTTGCACTTAGAGGACAAGGAAAATTTTCTCGAAAAGGAGCGGAACAAGATTGATGAAATTACCGCTACTCCTGAAGAAATAGCTAACTATAGGAGACACTACAATGATGCTACCAAGGTGTCATGTAACATCTTGTTCTGGATAGTTTGTGATTTAAGGCCTGTTGGCCTTAATCCGAGTATGAGAAGGTTTTGAGGCTTTGAAAGAGAAAGGTTTAGGCCCTTTTGGGATGTGGGTAAGGTAGGTGGTGTGATAAAAGAGTTTGGTTTGTGCTTTAGAGCCCAAATGTATTGCTAAAGGTGTTGGTTCGGGCTTTTCATTAATTTTGGATCTGATTTCGAGTGGGCTTAAGGAGCAATAAAGTTGATAGAAGTGTAGGGCTTCTCATTACCTTTTCGTGGATATAAGGATCGTCAGAAATGGATTTATAACGAAGAAGTTATGGCCTTCAGAAGTTTTGTGGTTTCAGGCTTAGCCGAGTACGCCGGGGGTACACAAAGCGTACGCTGGGTGTACTGGTGAAAAAAGAAGTACACTAGGCGTACTTTGGAGTACGTTGGGCGTACTGACCAGGGGTGGTCACGAATGTTCTTCGGAGTACGCTGGGCGTACGCTGATTAGACCTAAACCCTATTTTAGGGTCTTGGACCTTATTTAAGGTCCTTATCTCATCACCTAACCCTAATATCTTCAGCCTCCATCCCTCTAAACCCCAGAAATCAACCCTAAGCCTCCATTTGAGTGATTCTTGAGCATTTTGGTGATTTAGTGGAGTTTTTGGTTCATATTGTGGAAGAAGGAGTTCCTTGAGGAAGCATTGCTTGGCTTGGAGCTTGTGGATCCAAGCCATAATCATGTTGATCTAGCCCCAGAAAGCATAAAGTTTGAATCTTGGTGGCTTTCTCATGTGGATCTAGTGGGGTGATGACTTGTTATGTTTGGCTTTTAAAGAAGAAGGAGCTTTGAAAGAGAATAGCTTGAGCATCTAGCTTTTGGATCTATGTTCTTCTCTTTTTGGTGTATCTTCTAGAGGTATAAAGCTTCAAACTTTACCACTCTTTTGTTATGTGCATCATAGATGAGACTTTTGGGGTTTTGTCCCAAAAAGGTGGATATTTTATGAGATATGGAGTTCCAAAGACTAGGACCAACCCCTTTTGAGTATATTAGTGGTGTAATGTCATAAAAATCCAATCTTGGTCGTTGGAATCAAGTCATATATGCATGTGTTATGAGCTTTTTGAGATAAGGGAGTGAGTGTTTTGGGTGATTGTGACCTTTCCAGCCATGCAAAGGGTTAAAGTCCCTGACTTTATGGAGTAAGAGCCATTAAGGAGTCCAAATATGGGATTTGAGTTAATGTCTTAACTGATTAAGACCAAATGAGTAGGAAGAGTGAATCTGGGGAGTACGCTGAGCGTAATTCCTGTATGCCCGCGTACTGTCCCAGTGTCCCTGATGGCCAACCTGGATTCTTGGGTACGCTGAGTGTACCAAGGGAGGTACGCCCTGTGTAACCTCACTGTGGACTTTTGGGCTAAGTCTCAATTTGGGCCTTGAGTGTTGGGCCTGGAGTTTGGGCTTGTTGCAATTTGGTATTAGACCAGAGGAATATATATATATATATATATATATATATATATATATATATATATATATATATATATATATACCCAGAGGTGCTGGTTCGACTCTAGCTCGTGACAAGGCCTTTTTGGTCATCTATTCATGAATAGCTCTTCTCTCTTGCTCTTCTATCGGTTCTACTACGGTTCCACTAAGTTCTTCCATTTCTTAAGTATTTATAGCCCAAGGCTCTTAAATCCGCCCAAAGAAGCTCTTAAGAAGCGGAGTTTCACTCGACAAAAAAGGTTTGGACTGAAACCATTCTCAGATGGAATCGACTGACTTCTAGTTGCATCGGATCATATATATATATATATATATATATATATATATATATATATATATATATATATATATATATATATATATATATATATATATATATATATATATATATATATATATATATATTCGCGCTTGGGCCCTTGAGTTGGGCTTGCCATTTAGTTTTGAGAAAGGGCCGAGGGTGAGCCCATTTATTATTGGGCCTTGGTAGGCCCAATGGGGTTTAGGCTATTAATGGGCTGGTTAGTGGTGTTTATTTAGAACTAATGGGTGAGAGTCTGGACTTAGTTCCTAATTGGGTTAATTGTGGATTTTGGATCAAAGTTAGAGGCTGGTGCGTAGCAGCAAGGTTTTTAGGGGCTGTTCTTCATCCGAGGTGAGTCTTCTCACTATACTTTACCTATAGTGGTACTTATGTGTGATCGGAGGGTCTTATGTGCTTACATTGAGTATTATGTTATCCTGCCTTATGTTGTATGTTGTGCATTACGTCTTTGTGATTTATGCTATGCGGAGTTTTACAGACTGGACCAGAGGGTCCAATGAACCGTGGGACTGGAGGGTCCCACTGAGACACACTGACCGAAGGGTCGGACAGTGATATAGCCTCGAGTGGCTAATGAGCTATGTGTGTGGTATTTTGGGGAACTCACTAAGCTTCATGCTTACCTTGTTATGTGTTATGTGTTTCAGTTCTTTCTCAGGATCGCAGGAAGGCACCGGCTTGATTGTACACACCAGAGAAGGGGTTATGAATTGAGGATCCTGGATTATTATTAAATAATTATAGAGTTGTGTTTTGTAAATGAGTCAAATGGGATTTTTGTGAAACGTGTTATGAGAATTAAGTGATTTTTAAATGAAAATTTTGTTTGAAATTTTATGGTGTTACAAGTTGGTTTCAGAGCCTTGGTTTGAGGTATTCGGATGCACCTTTGGGTATATTTGGACTCAAACTGAGAATCTGAGAAATTTTTTCAAAAAGAAATGATTTTTCTAAAACAAGCAAGAGTTTCTAAGATAAAAACGATAAGGAGCAGTGTGTACAATCAGCCAGAGCCCAAATGGTGATTTCCCAAATTACCCTTACTTATTTGTGTTATGAGTTATTATTGAGATATTAGTGATGCATGCTAGAAGATAGGCTAGGTATTTCATATTTTAGGGCTAGAGTTGCCTGATTTGTGATGCCTTAGCCTAGGAATTTTGCTATCTGTGATGTGCTTTGAGTATGTGCGGAGTAAGAGTATCCAGCAAAGATCTTTTAGAGAGAACTTGAGTAGAGGAGTAATCTAGGAGAGATATGTAGAAGAGCATCAGAGGAGCATACTGAAAGAGTAATTAGATACCCACGAGGGGTAGAGTTGCTTGAGTTCGGTGATACCTTTTGAGTATGAGTAGAACAAGTGAAGTGGTAACCTAGAGTGGTTTTACGTGTTGGTAGAGATTATTTGAGGCCTGAACGCTGCTTGCTTTGTGCTTTGTGGAACTTTTGATGATGGGAGTCAGCTACTAAGTGAATATGTCGATATTCAGGAGGTAGATGGATGGCATCATAAGGAGTTCTTCAGTAGCTGATGGCAGAGAAGTGTGAGAACCTAGGAAGAGCCTCGGGTGTGACCTTTGTCATATGAGTACGCTGATAGAGGAGATTATTCACAGGAGAGCGACCATGTATGACGGGATTGGTGATTGAGGAGGTTGAGCAGCTACTTAGGAAATCTGGAATAATGCGTGTGGAAAGTATGGGTAGATATGGCAGGTAGTATGGGCCCGTACTACTGAAAGCAGAGGACTTATACTCGATACAAGGAAAATTCCAGAGGTTATAAGTAGCATATTGAGAGGAGATAACATGGATTGGGTACCATGATTCACAACAAATTGAAAGGTGATCACATGGTTCGAGTACCATGATTCGTGGCAGTTAGTGCTTCTATCTTTACCAGTTGTTTCGTGGTGGTTGATTAGTTTGAGATCAGACGATAGATTGTGGGGCCAAAGGGCCATGCCGAGCAAGTTTTAATGGAGTGTACCTTGAAAGGGAAATCGTGTTCATTCTCGAGGGATTTTATTGGTGAGATGATAGTTGGAGTCGCAAGGCTCAGGGATGAGTAGAGATGATGCTTATTAGAGGATCGAGGTCTGAGTCGAGCCATCGACTGATAGATGAGACGTCGCCTTCTGCGTAAAGAGCTGTGTTGTTCCCGTTTCTAGGACAAGCGAAGGAGATATCGAGTTTCCGGTTTCAGAGTTTGGAGGTAAACCCCATGGGGTAACATATGGTGGTGACCTTTTCATTAGAGTAGTTGGGCAGTTTGTTTACAGTGAGGTATTTTTATACCACGAGAGAGTCGTTAGTAGGACTAAGATGGAAGAGAAAAAGAAGGTGCCTTATTGAAGGAATCTTACTTTTAGCAACAATTCTAGGTGATCAAGAGGAGTATATTGTGGCGGTGTCCCTTATTGTTTACGTTTTATATATTCTGTGAGAGTAAGGTCTCTTGCTTTTATGATGATTCCCGCGGTGGGAGGCTGGTCGAGGAATCAGAGACGAGGTGCGGGATGGTGCATTATTCCCGGACCGAGAGTCAGGGTTATTTCGGAACAGTTGAGGTATCCGGCGGTGTGTTAGTCTGAGGTTTCAAGATCACCAGAGGCAGTCAAGTTGGGAGGATTCTGAGATTCTTGTTTGAGTTACAGGATACTTAGTGTCGCTTGGTTTCCATCCGGAAGATCATTGAGTGTTTGCGTGGTACGTTCCAAGAGTTAAGTGTGATGTACTTGGTGAAACAATCTATGGAGTAGATTGTTGGTATGCCAATTGGTGATGGTTCTAACCCTGAGTGGGGGAGAACTGGGTATTATATTGAGAAGATCAACGATTCGGGCAAGTACAATTGGTTATGGAGATCTGCGGTGCAGGTACATGAGACTTGAGTTATTGGTGGTTGAGGCAAGACATCGTGTGATGCTCTGATGATGTACTGAGGTACCGCAGTGATTTTGTTCCAGTGGGAACCCATCAGTTAATTGTCGCTGGAGTGAGATTGTCTAAGGGTGTATCTGTGCTGAGACTAGTGCCTTGCCTGCGAGAACTTACATCAGGAGTGGTGGTGCATAAGCTGAGTGGGTGTAAGCACCTATCTATGTCGAGCTGCGGAGCATGAGTTGGTTAACTCAGTGTGGTGAGGACTTGATGATGAGGTTATGGGGTGATAAGAGAGAAAGTGAATCCGAGTGGGAGTAATCTCTTGGGATTATCAGGAGAAACCGTGGAGTGAGCCCATGGCGAGTCAGTGGAAGAGAATGTCGTGATACTATGGGGAGCCGTAGTATTCACTAGATACTGGGAGAGGGTTGTGATACTGCGGGGAGCCATGGTATTCACTAGTCAGCGAGAGAGTGTCCTGATACTGTGGGGAGCCGTAATATTCATTGGATAGTAGGAGAGGGATGTGATGCTGCGGGAGCCGTATTATTCACTGGTTAGAGAGAGAGAGAGAGAGAGAGAGAGAGAGAGAGAGTTATGATACTGCAGGGGGCTGTAGCATTCACAAGACAGTGAGAGAGTATCGCAAGACTACGGGGGAGGCCGTAGCATTCAGTAGTCGATAAGGGTGAATATTGTTCTGCCGGGAGCTGTAGTATTCACTAGTCAGAGTATGGAGCATAGGAGTTCTTAGGCTTGGGTAGCCTTACCACTTGAGTCTTCAGGGGCCTGGTTGCCGAACTAGGGGCGAAACGGGGGTCTCAATTTTAGTAGAGAAATTGTTATATCCCAGAGCGAGTAGGGATTATCGTAATCGGAAGGAATTGGAGAGATGGCGTGTGCATAAATCCACGTATTTTGGGTAATGAGTTAAGTATAGACCTTCATCTGATATCTTAGGCGAGATGAGGTTTCGGATTCGTGAATGGGTTTCATTTTGAGGGGGGGTATAGACCTTCATCTGATATCTTAGGCCGGAGTGGATCAGTTTTGTCGGTATGGGAAGAACTGCGAGATGCATGGAACCAGTGGGTGGTAGATGATAGAGGTCGGAAGTGAGACGATTTTAGATGATTTATAGCATTCACTTGGAGTAAAGAGAACTTCGTGACTTATGAGTCGCGATGAGCCGATATAGTTATCGTGAGAAGGAAGTCGGTGAGACGTTTTTGGTTTGCGATGAGTAAGCTTGGGAGGTTCATCTTTTGGGTCGGGAGCTGACCTGATGCTCAGTGTTGAGGGGGATAATTGAGAGGAAGCTGGGGCTTATGTATATAGATATTAGAGGATGCTTCCAAGCGAGCAGGATCTTTTCTTGTGTTTGAGTTTTGGGGTTCTTTCCTTCCGATGAGTCCTAATAGTTGTTCAGGCAGTGGATCCTTAGGGGATCATGACCTTTCCGTTCCTTTTAAGTTGCGATTGGGATCGATTAGAGAATCAGAGTTGGAAGAGTGTTCTTAGGGTCTGTCGGCCGATAGGCGATTAGCAGGATGATGTTTTACGAGGGTAATCTGGCAGGGAGATAGACCGCTAGAGTTTGGAGAGTCAGATCGAGTATCGTAGGGCAGTTGGGTCTGTCCTTCTTAGGGGGTCGGGAGTTCTTGTTGGGTTTAGGTGTTTTTGAAAGAGATTTTTGTATGATATGAGATCCTTTCGTTGGTGCTTCTCGGATTATTGGGCTCGACCTATGTGTTGAAAATGAGCGATTTCGAGGGCGAAATCTAATTCAAGTGGGGGAGAATTATAACATCCTATTCTGGATAGTTTGTGATTTAAGGTCTGTTGGCCTTAATCTGAGTATGAGAAGGTTTTGAGGCTTTGAAAGAGAAAGGTTTAGGCTATTTTGGGATGTGGGTAAGGTAGGTGGTGTGAATAAAGAGTTCGGCTTGTGCTTTAGAGCCCAAATGTATTGCTAAAGGCGTTGGTTCGGGATTTTCATTAATTTTGGATCTGAGTTCGAGTGGGCTTAAGGAGGAATAAAGTTGATAGAAGTGTAGGGCTTCTCGTTACCTTTTCATGGATATAAGGGTCGTCGGAAATAGATTCATAATGAAGAAGTTATGGCCTTCAGAAGTTTTGTGGTTTCAGACTTAGCCGAGTATGTTGGGCCTACACAAAGTGTACGTTAGGGGTACTAGTGAAAAAGGTAGTACGTTGGGCATACTGACCAGGGGTGGTCGCGAATGTTCTTCGGAGTAGGTTGGGGGTACCATATGTACGTTGGGCGTACGCTGATCAGACCTGAACCCTATTTTAGGGTCTTGGACCCTATTTAAGGTCCTTATCTCATCACCTAACCCTAATATCTTCAGCCTCCATCCCTCTAAACCTCGACCCTAAGCCTCTATTTGAGTGATTCTTGAGCATTTTGGTGATTTAGTGGAGTTTTTGGTGCACATTGTGGAAGAAGGAGTTCCTTGAGGAAGCATTGCTTGGCTTGGAGCTTGTGGATCCAAGCCCTAATCAGGTTGATCTAGCCCCAGAAAGCATAAAGTTTGAATCTTGATGGCTTTCTCATGTGGATTAGTGGGGTGATGACTTTTTATGTTTGGCTTTTGAAGAAGAAGGAGCTTTGAAAGAGAATAACATGAGCATCTAGCTTTTGGATCTATGTTCTTCTCTTGTTTGTGCATCTTCCAGAGGTATAAAGCTTCAAACTTTACCACTCTTTTTCTATGTGCATCATAGATGAGAATTTTGGGGTTTTGTCCCAAAAAGGTGGAGACTTTATGATATCTGGAGTTCCAAAGACTAGGACCAACCCCTTTTGAGTATATTAGTGGTGTAATGTCATAAAAATCCAATCTTGGTCGTTGGAATCAAGCCATGCATGTGTTATGAGCTTTTTGAGATAAGGGAGTGAGTGTTTTGGGTGCTTGTGACCTTTCTAGCCATGCAAAGGCATAAAGTCACTGACTTTATGGAGTAAGAGCCATTAAGGAGTCCAGATCTGGGATTCGAGTTAATGTCTTAACTGATTAAGACCAAATGAGTAGGAAGAGTGAATCTGGGGAGTACGCTGAGCGTAATTCCTGTACACCCGCATACTATCCCGATGTCCCCAATGGCCAACCTGGATTTGTAGGTACGCTTAGCGTACCAAGGGAGGTACGCCCCACGTAATCTCACTGTGGACTTTTGGGCTAAGTCTCATTTTGGGCCTTGAGTGTTGGGCCTGGAGTTTGGGCTTGTTGCAATAGGGTATTAGACCAGAGGAATGGGGTAAAATGACCATTCTACCCCTGGTCTAGTATCATCCAAACATAGGCCCAATTCCAAAACAAAAGCCTAACACTAGGTAGGCTTTCCAAGCCCACTAATGGCCCAATTTGCCAAATTGGGCCCAAACCCTCTAATGGGCTTTACCCTAAGCCCGGACATCTCCTTGGCACAGATTATATGACTTCTGATGGCCCACTAAGGCTCAAATACTCAAAATCCCTTGCATGGCCCAAATTGAGGCCCAAAACAACCCAAACCCATATCTGATGAGTATGCTGGGCGTACTCCTATGTACGCTAAGCATACTAGCCAAATGGTGTGTACGCTGGGTGTACCTGCATGTACGCTCAGCGTACTCCCCCTGTTAAGTCATTTTACCATTAAGTGCTTAATACTCCGATCTAGAAGCTACAATCACATATCCAAGTCCTTTTTAACGTCTTAATCCATAAAGTCACTGACTTGGTGACTTTGCATGCCCCAAACAAGTCCAAACTCCAAAAATGACTTTATACTTCCATGGAAATGTTATTAACTCATGCATGAACCCATTAAGACCTCAAAGATGGCAACTTTCTACCTTACGGACTCATTTAACACTGAGAGTGGCAACTCTAAGTCTTAGAAATCGGATTGACCCACAAAGCTTCCACCTTTGGAACAAAATGGTCCAAAACCCACCCTAAGAGATCTAAGAGGATAAATGATCAAGATCAAACCTTTATACCTTCATCAAGCTGAGAATCAGTCCCAAATGCCATATCCACAAGCTCCTCCTTGATTTCCATCTTTGCAATAAGTTCCATCTTCTTGAAATGCACCAAAAACCACCCAAAATGCACCCACAAGGCTCACCACACTCTTGAATGAAGCTACCACTCGAATTTAGGGTTTAAGGCTCTAAGAATGAAAGGGAGGCGCACCCCCTCTAACTTAAAGTGCTTTAAATAGTGAGCCAACTCTAAAATTTAGCGTTTAGGGACTCTGAGCGTACGGTGGGCGTACTTCTCGTATATTGGGCGTATGCCTCCAACACTCGCGACTCCTCCTCCCCTCTACGCTGGGCGTACTCACATGGTTTCCATCTTGCATGCATGGGCTGAAATGAAAACTTTTCCATTCAGGGACCAATTGTGCCAACAACTTCGAAGTGTTATAACTTCTTCGTTCTAAGTCCGTTTCCGACGAACTTTATATCCACGAAAAGGTGGAAATAAGCCCTACGCTCCTAGCTACACCACAAGACTTAAAACCTTTCGAATAGAACCTGAGACTCATAAAAAGACCGAAATGTCAGATTACTCTTATACCCTTGGCCTCCAAAGACACAATCGAACACTTTCGAAACCGGGTGTTACAGTTTGCAACACAATTACTAGCCAATTAGGTTCCAGGTTAGGCTGTAAGTTTAATTAGAGTTTAACAAGCTAGACACCATCTACTAACACCCTGGGTGGTGGTGGTCAACGGTGGTTCACGGCGGCAGCCACCACCTCACAGTGGTGGTGGTTATGATTTTAGGCCAAAACAATGAAAAACACATTTCAAACATCTGTCTAAACACACACACACACATACACACAACCACCCAAAGTGGCGGCTCGTGGTGGTAAAACGACGGCATGTGGTGGTAACCACCACCTCACAGTGGTGGTGGTGGTATTTCTTTAGTTTCTGGTCAAGCAACACCCAAAAACAACATTCAACTAAAATAAACATACACATAAACACCATTTCACACAAACACACATACACAACCATCTCTCATGGTGGCTGGTGATGGCAGAAGAAGTAGCATGGGCGGCAGCCACCATGGTTGGCTGCCATGGTGGTCTTTCTACTCGATTTTCCGGCCAACAACACGCCTACCACAAGCATCAACACTGAAACACACACACTCACACGTGAACACATACACAAACGCGTCTACAACAACCTTCTTCGGTGGTGGTACGACGACCAGAGCAGCGGATGGGAGGGCCGTACGAGCGGCGACAGTGGAAACTAGCTTCTATAAAATATAAAAAAGGCGAGGGGCGGTTGGACTACCGTTTTATGGTTGCGGAGGACGACAGAAAATGAGAAGTGGCAAAGGAATGGTGACAACGGGCGTTCACAGTCGTTTCAGCCTTGAAGGCTTTCCTTGTAGCGCTGGTTGTCGCCGACAGTAGAATAGTTGCGGCGGTGGTTCAATGAAGGGGATGGCAACGATAGGGATAGGAAAGATAAGGTGGCGGCTAGGGTTGTTCACTATTTGGATAAAACCGAATTATCTAATTGGACAGTTTGGTTCAGATATTTGGATTTTTGGATGAGTTTTCAACAAAACCGAATTATTATTTTGGATTTCGGATTGGTTTTGGTTTATAAAATCAGAACTGAATAGTCCAAAAAAACTGAATAAACATTTATAATTTATCTTTTATAATATATATCTATAGTTATTTATTAATTTTGTAATTTATTTTTTCAAATAGGTTCAAAACGTTTCACCCGATAAAAAAAAACATTAATATGCATTTTCTCTCAAAAGTTTTATGTCTATAAAATATTTAACTATAATATATCTTCTTATTAGTTGTTTCTAAATTTCAAATCACAACTAAATAATTTGTTTTTGTTTCTTGTGTAAAGTTGAGTAATATTATAATTATATGTCGTTTTAAAATGTTTCGGTTTTTGTAAACTAAATTATAAAAACCGATCCAACCGAATTGTAATTGGTTCGGATTGGATCATATTTGAATTTAGTTTGGACTATTCGGATCCATGTTTTGAAAATCGAAATCAATTTGGATTCACTTGATTGGATCAGATCAAACCGATGCATCCAAACAAACACCCTTAGTGGCGGTGGATGGAGCCTTTAGGGTTAGGGTTTGGTGTATGTGACGAAGGGTAAGGGAAGGGCGGTGACGGATTTAAACCCCTTCTCCATTTTTTTATCCATTTGTACAAGATTAGCCCCTAACTCCACAAATCCTTTTTAATTTAAATCCAATAATTACCGAACATCTCTTGCTACACGAATTACATTACAATTTAAGTCCTAATGTTACAATATAGACCCAAAATTCTGGAAATTATATCATTTAACTCCTTGATGCTAACACTGATAAATTATTACGGATTTAGGGCTAAAATAAAATAAAGTAGAATATAAAATACATCTCGAGGCTTTAGGGCTTATTATTTATTTATTTAATTTAGTTTAGTTTATTTTATTTTAAATGAAATGTTACAATTTACTCCAGAATGTGGAGACGGTCGTTGTAGATCATGCGAGGAAGAGAAAACATATATAGTGCCGAAACCATAAACTTTTGCTAGGGATAGCACAAAAAAAATCTCGATAAAAAATAATAAGATAATTTTTTTAAAAAAATTATGATTTCACAAGATTCGTCTGCTAATACAACAAACACATTGTTACATCAGTTTCTTCATAAATGGACTTGATTATCTCTATTAAAAAGCATTTAACAAATATTTTTTTGAATTTTCAAAAATGTTAAATTTTCATTTTTGGAAGCATTTTCCAAAATAACATTAATACTTTCATTATGTTCCCGAAGGAAAAGATAATTATTTAATGAAAAGGCCTTTACAAACATAATTAAAGATTTAAAACTCATAATTTAAGATTTAAATCTAAATTCATCAAGCCGTGCCAAGTTGCATTGTGTTGTGGCAAGTTGTCTTGAAGTTAGAGAAAAGAAAAATAGAAAACCCCAAATATTTTTTTTTTTCTTTTATGCTGAAATTGCTATGTTGTTGACGTTTGGACACACTCCACTTTCATTTACTGGGCCATTTGTTTCATTTAGTGGGCTATTTTCATTTTAATTGGACTTTTTTCGTTTAGGATATTGAATCACAATAAATTCCAATGTCCAACGTCCAATATATATGGATATATATCTTAAAATTTTAAATTTTTGTTACATGTAAGTAGAAAATGAGGGGCAGCACGTGTTATCCCTACCAACATGTTGGTTCCGACTATGAACATATATATATCTAGGACATAAGCGATGATTTTCACTCCAGAAGATGGAGACTGTCGTTGTGAAGATAATACGATGTTAGATTTAAATGAGTTTTTTCTTTTAAAGAAAAAACTCATTTAAATCTAACATCGTATTATCTTCACAACCACCGTCTCCATCTTCTGGAGTGAAAACCGTCACCTATGTCCTAAGTATATGTTCTCTCTTCCTCGCACGATCTACAACGACCGTCTCCATCTTCTGGAGTGAAACCCGTCGCCCATGTCCTAAATATATGTCCGAAACCACCACCTTTTTTTTCCTTCGGTTTCTTTGTGATTGAAGCTGCTCCTATTGCATTTTTAAGTGTTGTTTGTGGTACCTTATACAATAAAGGTATATCACACGATTACCACAACATCTTCATTTTTGTGACCTCCATATCCTGCTTGTGCTCATCCTTGATAATATTTAGAACCATTTATGATATAATGACTTGAAAGAGTAACCAACTTTCAGTTTTGTTTACATTTAGTCATTGAATTTTTTTCGTGCTTGATTTATTCTTGAATTATTTGAAATTTTTCATATTTTACCTTTATGACGGACTAAAAGCAGACATAAGAGTAAAATTTACACATTTCAACAAGTTTAAAGATTAATACATCACGAAAAAAAAAGTTTAGTGACCAAATATGATCAAAAGCTAAAATACGTTATCGTCTCGTGTCATTATCCCAATAAAAATGTTAAATACTTTTATTCGCTAACATCGTGTATAGGATCGATGTCTTTCAACTAAGGTTCAAGTCGTGGACAAATATGTTGATGTATGATTAGAATTATGAGACGTGTGTTAAAAATAATATATTATATAAATTTATGCATTTTCCTAATTATTTAATTGGCGGTCTAATTTCTTCCAAACCAATTTGAAACATGTTTGCCTATCCTGACTTAATTTGAAAAATCATAGGGTACATGCATATATATGCCTTACACAGTCGCATATCCCCCCTACACGTATCCCACCCTAATTCACCTTTTATCAGCCTTTGCCCCACCATGATCTTTTTCCTTGCTCCCTTCAAACGTAAGTGGTGGTATATATTTATATTGTAAAATCCTATACTCCATGCAACTTTACAAAAACCCACACCACTCTGTTGGAACATGCTTAATTTCCACATATCAAACACACACCAATACTCACAGTAAGAGTAAAAACGTAGGATCCAAGGTGGGACAATTTTCTGTGTATTAGTCATTCATAGATACAGAAAATGTATACATACAACTACAACTACAACTAGAACTACTCGGCTTATACTAATAATCATGCTAAGAAAAAGGAAAACTATTAAACTAAAACCACAAAGATAGGACTACTAAGTCCACGTTTATTGAAACTCCACGAAACCTGCAGGTATTTCATTAATTAGACTAAGTCTTCATTATCCAACTTGTGGATAAAGAAACTGGACTGACCCATTCGAACCTGTACACGTGACCCAGCTTAACCCATTAAGATTACCCAACACACACTCTTCTATAAAACTAAGCCCTAATATCTATCACCATCTACGAAATTGAAAACAAAGGCATGACAACAGTCACTAGCTCCTCTGGAGTCGATCAGGGAGCTACAAAGACGAATATTAGTCATCAGTCAGTCTTGATAAATATGATAAGCCATTTTCAAAATTTAATACTCTGAGTTACACATCAACAACCGTTCCAAACTTGCTACACACATCCCATAATTCTTGAATCGATCCCCATATATATATACAAGGAAAAATCGTAACTAAACATTTTTGAAACTCTATTTAAGTCACTAGCGTTTGAAGTCGCAACCCTAGGGTTGCCTCTATTTAAGGCAAAGGTTGTGGTGTCATTTAGCCATTTTTCCTGGGGGTTCTGTTAGCCTGCCTAGCCGCTTCCTAGGAGTGCCTTTTATAAAAGTTGTGTTGTTAAAAAAAAGGATTGCCTTGTGGCCCAATTCGATCAAACATTGTTCACGTATATATAGTAGCATGTTGTTTACCTTTAATTATGGAGAAATTAAATATCCTTCTATTTTTTGTTCTTAAATATCTTCCTACCCAATGAAATGGTAACATGTGTAACATTTAATGCTCATTTAATGAGATTTAATGATATTTTAGGATACTAATATGATATGTATCATCAATTAAATGGGTAGGAAGATTTGTAGGATTAAAAGGTAGGAGGATATTTAATTTCTCTTATTTGATATATTCCTAATATAGCTTTAATGAGTTAGTTAAAAAATATGAAAAGATGACATTTGTTATAATTTGATTGGGTAGGAACATTTGTAGGCATAAAAAATAAAAATCAATTTAATTTCTAATTATATAAAATACAAATTTAAGAATGTTACATGACCATGCATATTACAAACAAAAAAAGTAAACAAACATAAAAAAAGATAACCACAATCAATCAAGATGACGATAGTTGTGATCACTTGATATTACACTCCAATAATAGGGTTGACTTACCAAATATCATAGGCTTTGGAGTGTCATGCTGTTAAAAAGTTAAAACATAAAAATATAAATTTAATTTAAAATTATATCAAAACAAGTTTTTTAGAGTATATTTTAGATTGCAGTATGACTAGATAATTAGCGTGAGTTATTTTTTTTCCAACACAAATAACACTAAAGTAAAACGAGAAAAACTACTAAATAATTCGCATATGGACAAACAAGTAGGTATATAATCATGCAATTGTTTCACCCATAAATATATTTTTATACGAATATAATAATATGCTCAATTATGGTAAGGTGGCCAAAGTATGGTACTACCTAAAATGGAATAACCCCTTTACAATAACCATACTTTAGCTAAAATTTCCAATTTTAATATGATGCAGCACTAATTATTGACCCTTTATGGAAAAGTAAAATAATAAAAGAACCTTGGACTTTGCGACATGAATTTACATTCATTGTATGTTATACTATTACCATTTCATACCAATTTATTTGTAAAATTATTGCTCTTAATTTCTCTTTTGAGATAACCTTAATATATTTTTGAGTCTGAATTCAACATATATTTATTATTATAAACTATACTAATTATAACCAAGTATTTTTGAAGGTTTTCAAAAAATAAAAGGTTTATTTAACTAACAAAGTAAAAAAATAACTTCAAAAAGCCAATCAATTAGGGTAAAGACATGCCGCAAACTAGTGAACACTAAAGCTATACACCGAGAAATTTGGGAGTGGGGGTATGTCGGCCATTTTTGGGGTGCTTCTTCCCTCTTGGTCAAAAACTTGATTATTTTTATTATTTGGCATTCACATGAAATTATTTAATTATTTTAAAACAAATTCAAGTTACATAATGTAATAAAAACTATGGTCAGTGTATTCCATTTATTCAATTTCAAAAAGATAAAAAACATTCATTCATAGATAAAAACAAAAGTACATGTCTCCATAAAAAATTCACAAAACCAACCATAAAAACTTCCATTCTATTATAAAAAGAAACAATGATTAGCAAATTCACAATATAACAAACTAAATTAAAAGTCGCGCCGTGGGAGGGGGTAAACTCTTGCACAATTTACTTGAGAATTGTTTTAGATAAAAACACAGGTTAGTGGTCCCACTGAAGGTACGATAATAAAATATATGGGCTAAAATTTAGAATATGCTAGTATTTTATAGGGATGAATATAGAAAGTTATTAATTCATGAGGGACCAAAAAAAGACAATACCCAGTCTATTCAATGCTAGACATGCATAAGGGCCTCAAAAATATCTCTTTAAGGGCAAATTTGAAGCAAAAGTGGATCTTGGACTAAATCTGTGATTTTAAGTAACACTACTAGAAAGTTGACTTTCAGCTACGGATTTAGAGAGGGATCTATTCTGTAGCAAAATTTTGGCTTATAGAGAGGGAATTACGAGAGATCTGCGATGGTTTAAACAAGTATTTTATTTATTTAACATATAGCATATTAGAGAGGGTTTAGCGAGGGATAAGTTACGGATCTTACAAGTCTTTATCGACGCGCCCTTATTCCTCGGTAATCGGTGGAAAACGAAGACATTTGGCGAGGGTTCAACGAGGGAAAAAAAATCGTCGACTTGTTGCCATCTGGTATGTATTTAGCGAGAGAACGCCGAGGGAGCATACACACGCTATGTTTTTTTAATTGAAGATCTCTCGCTGAAATTGACGAATCCAAGTCCAGTTTCACGAAGTTTGTGTAAGTCTCCTTCCCTCCCAAATCTGCTTTATCACTCCAATTGAACACGAAGTTTGTGTAAGTTTGACTCTCGAGTTGCAGCTTAACCTAATCTCACCTTCTCCGTTCAAACAGATGACGACACCATGGACCATTGCAACTTCCGATTCCCGCAGCCTATTCTTCCTTAACTTCTGATTCAGGTAAACCTCTTGATTTTATTTGCTTTAGTCATATATTAGGTTAGGTTTGGTTCAATTGCACAATATATTACATTAGGGTTTAATTTCTCCGTTTTTTTTCCTTTTTCAATCGTCATTCCTCTTATATCGATTGCGTTAGGGTTTAATTTCGTACTCTTTGCTACTGATCGGCTCAAATATGTAATTTTGAATAATTTTTCAATCTTATTAGAATAGATACTTAGAATAAGAACTTGATATAGGGCTTGATTGGTTGCTTTAGTCCTATATAAGCCTGGTAGCATAAGTTTTGTTCATCAAAGCCTCACCCTGAAGCTCTCCTGTCATCTCTGTACATGTATCCATATGCTCTGCAGCAAGCCCAACAGCACCGGTTTCTTAGGCAATCATTGTTTGAATGTAGAAGATTCATCACCCATCTAATAGTTATAGGATTCAATCACCCCTGTGAAGTGTAACTAACAGATGCAGGAACTGTGGGTGTATGTGTATGTGTATGTGCATGGACAACCATACCCTTTTCAGGTTCCTTTGGTCAACAAACACCCTTTGACTTTCTTTCTGGGTGTGTGGGTATCAACATGCTTTGCGTTTTGTTAAGTTAATACCCTTTGCCCTCTCCATTTCAACCTCTTTCTGAGCTTTCTTCTTATCTAGTTTAGCATGTTTATAGTTTTCTTCATGAGCTTTTCTAAACAGCCTCACAAAGTTCAAAAGGGTCTGTGTAACTGCATTGCTGCCCCTGTATATATGGGCTAGGGCTGTTTCTTTTTGGATTACAAGACTCTCTCTTTTCATACCCGAATCTCCATCTTTTACAACAAGCCCATCCATTATATTAAATAAATAAATAAACAGTCAATACATAATAAACAATCAATAATAATACTAGTATCCCCTGGTCATGTTTTGGCTTATGCACATTTTTATTTAATTTCTTTAGCTCTTAGTAGAAAAGAATAAGTCAAGATCATGTGGGTTAGTGTCCCCTGGTCTCTAGCTAGCAGTTGCTATTTTTATGCAAAGTTTTGTTTAAATAGTCAAGTATGTACGAGGAGTTGGTATCCTCTTTTTCTTCTTCCAGTTTATCAATAAGAAATTTGCAGCTTTCTGCCCCTGTTCTGTGTTTTTTACTTTCTTGTCCCATTTCTCTTTTAACTCTACCCACTGTGCTATTCAACTTTTGTCCCCTGTTGTGTTATTTTCAGCATAAAGACACAAATACCCCTATATAAGGCCAACATTCCAAACCCAAGCATATCTTGTATCAGAGAGATTAATCATTAAGATTTTCTTGTATATATTTGTTAGCGAGGCAGCCTCCCTGCCCCTCCTTTGGTTCCTCATACAATTCCATTGAATTTCATACTTCCATACTTGTAGTTGTTGATGCAACATTATTTGACCCTGACCCTGACCCCACATATGTAGTATCTGATTTCACCACCCCTCTACCAGACCCCCTTATCACACCTCTTAAAAGTTAGAAACAAAATTAGAAACAAAGATTTATAATTATTTATAAGTTATAACCAAATATGATTACCAAAATAGTATAAACAAATATAAAAAAATTACCTGTAGCGCCCTTAGCCATGGAAGATACAGGGGATGCTTCCACAACAGGCATCAATTGGCTTACCAGAGGGCCCAACTGCAAACACAAAAAAATTAAAAATTAAGTCTTAAAATGTGCCACGTCAGCACCACGTGGCATCAATGAAATTACCTGCTCGAAGTAAGGTACTGCCTCTGTTGCTGGCCTGTTGTTGTATGATATTATGGCATTAGCCTTTGGAAAGAAAATGGAAAAAAGATTAGTTTTTTAAATAAAGGGCATAATGGTCATTTTAAATTAGATCACTTATGAGGAACAGAGAAGGCATGAAAATTGAAACCAACCCTTGGTATCCTCTCAGAGAAATAGCTTCCAGAGAGTACTTGGAGTAGGGCTACATTGCTTCATATTATCATATAATAAATTAATAATCATAAAAAAATAAAAATAATTTTTTTTTTGGCCAAAATAAAACAGTAAAAAGGTAGTAGAATAAAATAAATACACGCACCTATGACCAACAGAATAAAGAGGAAGATCAACAAGTTGAGCTGATGACACGTCATCATTAGGCAATCCAGATGTTAAAATCGAATCCAAACACAAATGAAACTTGTCATAAACTTCTGTAGCAGCTTTTGAGTGATCAAAAGTCACATTATATGGCACAGATATAATAAGATACCCTTCATTTGCTAATAGCCCTAAAAGATAGCTGCATATAAACATTATATTTTTTACATAAACCAATTCTTTTTTTGGTGACCCATAATTAAAAATTAATGAAATTTTAACAACTCACCTATAAGTAACTTCAGGAACTGCTCCAATAAAAGCACCACCAAGAAATTTAATGATTGCTTTAGGCTTCTTTCCTTTTGGTGGAGGAATAACTAAACAAGAATCAAGCCTCCTATATATATCTATATAGTTCTAGTTTTCCATAATTATCTTTTTGGTGATGCTTTTAATAAAAATAAGTATTTCATGTAGTATAACTGTAGTTTCCAAGGATGCTTTTAGTAATGTGGATATGATTGCATTATCTAATTTCTAAATAATAGTTATATATTTGTTTGTAGCTAGTCATTATGTCACCACGTAGTGATAGAGATTGGATGTACAAAAGGTTAGATCATGGGTATCTTAGCACAACATATCATGCATCCGTCAAAGGATTTTTGGATGTTGCTTTTTCTAATGAAGCAACTGTTGATGGGGATTATATTAGATGTCCTTGTTTTAAATGCAAGAACATGTATTATAAAACAAGAGGTGATGTAGAGCTTCACTTGTTACAAAACGGTTTCACTCCTAATTACACAACTTGGTGGGCACATGGTGAAAGAAATACGATATCTCAGCATGAGGAAGAATCTTCTAATCCGATGCAGGATCCGATGGAAGATGATGATGATGATGTTAATGGGTGTACACAAATGTTGATGTATGTAATGGAGGAACTCCCGAATCCAAATGCCAAGGGGTTCTATGATATGTTGGAAGATGCTGATGAACCTTTGTGGGATGGATGTGAAAATTATTCAAAATTACAAGCTGCAACAGAGTTGTTGCATTGGAAGTCAGAATACAATATATCTGAGGCTGCTTATGATCACATACTTCCTATAATTAAGCGGATGCTACCCAAAGGTGAGAAACTAGTTGAGAACTTCTATGAGACGAAGAAGCTTTTGAAAATAATTAGACTCCCAGAAAAAAAGATCCATGCTTGCAAAAACCATTGCATGATATTCTATGGGGCAGATTCTGATTTGACTAAGTGTCGAGTGTGTGATCATGATCGGTACAAGAGTGGCAAACTGCCTTATTTGGTTATGAGATACTTGCCGATTGCTCCTAGACTCCAAAGGTTGTATTTGACAAAAAAGACGGCAAAGCAAATGACATGGCACTATGAACATCAAACGGAACCGGGTTTGATGGTCCATCCAAGTGATGGTGAGGCTTGGAAGCATTTCGACTCAATGCATCAAGAATTTTCAAGTGAACCACGGAATGTTCGCCTTAGGCTATGCACCGATGGGTTCAGTCCAAATAACTCAAATACAACCCCGTATTCATGTTGGCCTGTTTTCCTTTCAATTTATAACTTGCCTCCTTGGATGTGCTTAAAAGAACCATATGTTCAATTAAGCATAGTTATTCCTGGAAAAAAGAGCCCAGGTCAAAATATAGATGTGTTTCTCAGGCCGCTAATTGACGAGTTAAAGATGCTATATACAGATGGTGTTGTCACTTATGATGCTTCGACTAAATGCAATTTCACAATGAAAGCTATACTTCTTTGGACAGTTAGTGACTTTCCTGCTTATGCAATGTTATCGGGATGGAGCACACATGGCAAGTTAGCATGTCCGTATTGTATGGGTGAGTCGGGGTCGTTTCGGTTACACCATGGTAGTAAACCATGTTGGTTTGACTGCCATCGAAAATTTTTACCTGAACAACACACATATCGGGGTGACAAAACAGGATTTCTGGCTAATAAGGTTGAGCGATCTAGCCCCCCCACCAATATTAACCGGTGATCAGATTTGGGAGCAAGTACGACACTTTCCAACTGTTTATGAAGGCAAACCTTTTAGAGCAAAGAATGCAAAATTGCCTGGTTTCGGGATTACTCATAATTGGGTTAAGAGGAGCATCTTTTGGGAGCTACCATATTGGCGGAAGTTGTTAATACGACACAACCTTGATTCCATGCACATTGAGACAAATGTGTTTGAAAATCTTTTCAACACCGTGATGGACACTCCGAAAAGCAAAGACAACATGAATGCAAGAAAAGATATAGAAATGTATTGCAATCGAGTGCAATGGCATACATGGAAGAAGGGAAATAAGGATATGAAAAATAGAGCATCATTTGCTTTGAGCAAAGAACAAGTAGCTAAAATATGCCAATGGTTGATTAAACTTAAATTCCCGGACGGATACGCCTCAAACTTGGGGGGGTGCGTTAATGTAGATGATAATAGCTTTTACAAATTCAAGAGTCACGAGTGCCATGTATTTCTTCAAAGATTGTTGCCTATTTCTCTAAGAGGTATGGTGCCAAACTCAACATGGGATGCAATTACAGAGTTGTGTACATTCTTTCGTGTAATATGTTCAAGGGTGTTACGCGTAGATGACTTACAACGCTTGCAAACTACTATTGTTGAAACCATTTGCAAGTTGGAAAAAATATTTCCACCTGGATTCTTTGATTCAATGGAGCATCTTGTTATCCACTTAGCTCGAGAAGCTATGCTTGGTGGTCCGGTTCAATATAGGTGGATGTATCTTTATGAAAGGTATATTTTTTACCATACAAAATTTTCTACCATAAAACCTATGGAATTTCTAATAAGTCTTTTCCAACATCTTTTTAGGAAATTGGGATCAATGAAAAGAAAGATAAAAAACCATGCGAAGGTTGAGGGGTCCATTGTTGAGGCTTACATGATTGGAGAAATATCAACTTTTTGCTCACAATACTTTTTGCCTACAATTGAAACCCGGTTGAATCGTGAGTCGCGTAATTTTGCCCCAGACATTCCTAGTTATACCATGGTCGACTCTCGATTAAGCATTTTCAAAGTTCCATCTCGAAGATTATTCGAAAAAAGTGGTCAATGCAGGCCTTTGACAGATGATGAGATGCGTATTGCTCATAATTACATCTTGATCAATTGTGTTGAGGTTCTACCTTTTTTAAGGTATGTCAAGTTATCTATTTTTCCTTGATTTCGTGAAACTCTAAAATTTTTGTTATTTTTTAAGGTTGTTTGAAAATTATGTGATCCAAAGCCAACCTGATATGGATGATGGAGCATTTGAAAGGTTTAGGGATCAACATTTTGCTAAGTGGTTTAAAGATCATGTGAGTATGATAAGAGAAAATTTTGTATTACCAAAGTGTCTTCCCCTGTGAATTAGTTAACAAATGAATTTATCAATGTAGGTTTTTCAACAATCAAATGATATCAATCAACATCTGAAATGCCTTGCACGAGGACCATTACGACATGTTAGGTCCTATAAAGGATACTTTGTCAATGGTTACAAGTTTCATACTGAAAAATATGGTGATGGACGGGCCACACACAATAGTGGTGTATGTGTAAGAGGTACTTGTTACAATGAGACTGAGTGTGACTATTATGGGTTGTTGGATGAGGTCTTGGAAGTAGAATATCAAGGCATAGGGCGTTGTGTCGTAGTATTATTCAAGTGTACATGGTTTAACCCTACTGAAGGGGTACGTGTGGATCGAAAGCATAATTTGGTTGATATTAAATACAAATCAAGGCTAAGAAATGAAGATCCGTTTATCCTAGCGTCACAAGCAGAACAAGTGTATTATGCACCATATCCTGCAATGAAGGATTTAAAAGATTGGTGGGCTGTCGTCATGACGAAACCAAGGGGTGTATATGATCTACGCCAATGTGTTACTGAAGAAGATGATGATGATGATGAAGAGGACCAATTCTTTCAAGAAAGTGAAGCGACTTTACCTTCTACAAGTAGCGGTGCAAATGAGGTGGCACGACCCCTTTCTCATGTAATTGAAGGAGAAATAGAAGAAGTTAATGACAATGACATTGAGAGAGAAGAGGATGAAGAAGTTGATGATAACTTGGATGATTCATCCGAAGATGATATTGAAGATGAAAACATATGTGATGATAATTCTGATGATGAGTAATTACTAAAAATGTAGAATGAAACAATGTATTTGGAACTATATATTTTGCCTAATGGACCTTATAAATAACTTTTTAGCTAAAATGATCGTTTTCTTTTTCTATATACATTGCACTTTCATTTATTTGTGTATTATAGCATGTTACCTTCTCTTACTTCTATAATTTTCTATTATAATACATACTTGTTCTAACAAATAGTTTATTAATTCTTGATTTTAAGGGTTATTTTTTGACTAATGGCGCAACGAGGAGCCCGTGGTGGTGGTCGCAGTGGTAGTCACATTAGTGGTCGTGATGCTAGAGATATAAATGCATCCCAATCATACAATGATGCAGAAAGTCAACCTTCTTCTTCAGTTAGAGGATCAAACATCTTAGAACAAGTTCCAAGTAACCCATCAAAAAGGAAGTTCATTGAAGTCGATTCTGAAAAGGAGTACTAAAGTTAATTTTACAATTGTTTATGAAAATGAATTTACTTGTTAATGATAATACTAATGCTAATTTTTTAATTTTTAATTTTTTGCAAGATTTACGGATCAGATTTCAGTGATCAGAGCCATCACATGTATACTGAAGACGATGTTTGACGGCCCATGGACCTCATGGAAGAAGGTTGACAAAGAACATCGTGATGCAATGTGGGAACACTTCAAGGTTTGTACTTATTATTTTTATGATTTATCAAAGTAAAAATTGGTATAAAATGAAAAAGATAATTGTATGCGTGATCTACATGTAGGGTTTGTATGTTTGGCCCGAATAGACTGATGTTCTTGCTCGCAAGGTATGGGAAGACTGTATGAAGAAACGATTTCCTGACGTAATGCAAAGAGCACGTGAAGCATCTTTAAAACTTGCCAAAGCTGCAAATGTGAATGCCTCACTAGAAGGTGATTTAAATTTGCTAAAGGACTATCGCCCAAATTGGATAAAAAAGGAGTATTGGGAAAAAATGATTAATGAAGTGTGGACCACATCCAAATGGAAACGTTTATCACAATCAGGGAAAAATAACAGAAATAAATTAGAAGATGGCTCTGTTTCCAAACATACCGGGGGTTCTATATCTATTCGTCAACATAAGAAAAGAATGGTAAGATGTTTGCATCTCACATTAGTTTCCACTTAGACTGTTGAGTTTTTGTTTTGTTTTTTAATGTATTACTAATGGATTTTGTAGCAAGCAATGCTTAAACGCCCTCCTACAGGAGTTGAACTTTATGCAAGGTTGCACACTAAACGGTCTACTCAAGAGTACATTACACCAAAGGCAGCTAAAGTTAAGGTATTTTCAATTCTTTTGTAGGAAACAAAACTTCCTACTACTCGGGTTAATGACTTTGTTAAAGCAACTAATTGACAGAAAACAAATCTTTCGTAAGTAGTAATCAACTTACAAAAGAAAAGAAACAAATTATTATCTCTAAATTTTTGATCCTTTGCCTAGTTGTAATTAAGTGTTTTGTAAGTAGTAATCAACTTTATGCAAGGTTTGAGTATTATGAATTTAATGGGATGGAATGAACCATTCCATTCCTTATTTCATGTTACTATTTTTTCATATTTTTTTTTGCTATAATAGGAGGCTTATGAAAGTGCTATGGTGGCTAAGTTTGGTGATGATACTAGTTGCCACCCCCTCTTGGATAATGAAACATGGTGTGATGTTTCCGGAGGAGTCAAGAAAGGAAGAATATATGGATTCGGATCTGTGTCTGATCCAGCGAGCTTTTTGGAAGGAACATCTAGTACAATAACATCCCAAGAGGTTCGTTTAATTTTGTACTTTATAAAAATTTCCTATCATAGCATTGTACTTACAAAGTTTCCTATCATGGCATTGTACTTACAAAGTTTCCTATCATGGCATTGTACTTACAAAGTTTTCTATCATAGGATTATACTTACAAAGTTTCCTATCATGGCATTGTACTTACAAAGTTTCCTATCATGGCATTGTACTTACAAAGTTTCCTATCATGGCATTGTACTTACAAAGTTTCCTATCATGGCATTGTACTTACAAAGTTTTCTATCATGGTATTATACTTACAAAGTTTCCTATCATGGCATTGTACTTACAAAGTTTCCTATAATGGCATTGTACTTACAAAGTTTTCTATCATGGTATTATACTTACAAAGTTTCCTATCATGGCATTGTACTTACAAAGTTTCCTATCATGGCCTTGTACTTACAAATTTTCCTATCATGACATTGTACTTACAAAGTTTCCTATCATGGTATTGTACTTTAGGTTGTCTATGAACGTGTACGAAATGAGATGCGTGGCGAAATGGATGCTAAAGCTGCAGAAATGGAAGCTAAACATCAACAAATGCGTGAGGAAATGGATGCCAAAGCTGCAGCAATAGATGCCAAACAACAACAAATTGATGCAAAATATGAAGCAATGGAGAAGATGTATGCAGCCTTGCAAAATATGATGGGAAATTGAAAAGTAGAGGTAATATGATGTTAACCATTAGTATTTGATGTTTTTGAATGACTTGTTAACCTTTTGTATTTGATGTTTTTGATTGTTTTGAATAATGTTTTATAGGAATGAGAACCAAAGATGATTGGATGGACATGAAATGAAGATATCAGCTAAAATGTTATTTTGAAGGTTAAACTTTTTTCTGTTTGTACCTCTTTTGCATACTTCGGATTTCTTGGTTCTAAAATGTTATTTTGAAGTTAAACCGTTGGGAGTTTGCTGTTACGTGGATAGTTTCGTTTTTGGATGTTTCTTGAATGACACTTTGGTAAACTTTGATAGTTTTGGTATTGTAATGCTTGGTTGTATCATTATTTGATGTTCTTTAGTATAATAATTTGATGATTGTAGTATTTTTTTTTCTTTTAGAATCATAATAAAAAAATGATACTACAAGTTCGTGGTGAGAAAATAAAAAGTATTTTAATGCATGAATTTTGCGAGGGATTAGCTACGGAAAAAAAATCATGTCTAAAGTGTGCGACGGATCAGCGACGGAAAGGAAAAAAATTTAATGTATGAATTTTGCAAGGGATTAGTGATGAAAAAAATTCATGTCTAAAGTTTGCGATAGATCGGCAACGGAAAAAAAAATAGTATATGAATTTTGCAAGGGATTAGCTACGGAAAAAAAAAATTGTTCATGGAAATTTGCGACAGAACAGCGACGGAATGCATTGAGTGACATTTAGTGACATTTAGCGACGAATATTCTGTCGCTACCTTTGTCGCAAGAGAAAACCCGATCCGTCGCTAAAACCCTCGCTGAGAAATTAGCCACCTTTTTATTACCTATGGAGTGAATCTGTCGCCGATCCATTGCAAACAACATTTAGCGACGGAATAGCGACGAATTTTTCCGTCGCTAAAACCCATGTTTCTAGTAGTGTAAACAACAGGACCCAAAATTGTAATATACTCTAAAACCAACCTTTAAAAGCTTAGAAGCCCATTCCTTTTCCAAAGGATCCTGATCATATGCAACTACAAACGATAAATACAAACTCAAATATGTGACACAAATTAAAGAGAAATAGAAAACAGAACACTAAATTACCATAGCTTCTATTTCATCATTAAAAGATAACTTTTAGAAGCAAAAGTAAACAAATCAACTATAATCAGTGACCAAAAAATGTAATTAATCAAACTTTTATTAGATTAAATATCTAAAGAAAATAAAAAGTGAAAACCTTTTCCAGTAAATGTTGTTTAAACCGATTTAGTTGTTGTAATGCTTTGTCCCTTTCATTTGGTGTTTTTTTTCATATCTTTTTCCAGTTTTTGCAAAGAGGACTCCATTTCTTCTTTCCCAGGAAAACTTCCAGTTTTACTGATACTTTGTTGCAACACAGTCTATTTTCATCCCTAAAATTTCTCTAGCAATTTTGGCCCTTACTTGATATACTTGTAATATTTTTGGTATCTGGTTCAAGTAAAATAACCATTTTGTGGTCCCCAAGTATACCTAATAGCTAATTTTTACGAATTTTGTAAAAAATATAGTTATTTTACATGTATCAGGGACTAAAAAAGCTATATAAACTTCAGAAATAACCATCTGTTGTAAAAATTTGGCACCAAAATTGCAAAAATCTTGTATAGTGGGGAACCAGAAATATAATGCATTCTTTTATTTAATGTAAATTGACTGTGTTGTCAATGTTGACTTGTTGAGACAGACCAATTTGATTTCATAAACGGAAAACTGTAAAAAAAATAATAATAAAAAGGATAAAAAAAAACAACTTACTTTAGTCATTTTCCCATTTAAGGTAACTAACTTCAAAAAAACAAAATCTATTGTAACAAACACTTACTTTATTATTATTATTATTATTATTATTATTATTATTATTATTATTATTATCTTGTGGTTGTAAGCAATAATTTGAAATATGCAAACGGTCTTTTTCGACAGTAGTTATTTAACTTGATAGTAGCGACCAATCAAGTTGAAAAAAATAATAATTCAATCCCAAGTAGCTAGAGCAGTTTTTTTTCTTTTGCAATTATATTCCCATTTTTTTCTTTGCAATTTGGTTTTTATTTGAGGTATTTGGTCATTGTTCAAAGTAAAATAACTAATTTTGTTCCATAAATATAATTGATTTTTACAATTTTAGTAGCAAAAATAAAGTCATTTTTACTTGGAATAGAACAAAAGACGCCGCTAGAACCTTAAACAATGACAAAAATTACAAAGTGAAAAAGTTTTGGACCATGATTGAAAAAATTAAATCATCAATACTCAGGGACCAAAATTGTAATTTACTTTAATGAAATTGAAACTTTGTTACTTTGATACCTTCAACTTCACATTTACACAGCAGAAACACAAAAATGAATTTGGATAGATGCCCACAATTATAGAGGTGGGTGCTCTCCCAGGTTCATGAAGAACTTTTCATTAAACTTTGCATATAAAGAAACATGGATTCACCTCACTATAAATAGGTAGCCTGGGGACAAAAGGATAGGCGACAAACACTGCCCTCCCAGCCACGACTCACCTCCCCACTACTAAAAAAGTAGGTGAAACAAAGAAATAACAGACTGAAAATAAATTTAAAGAAAAGACAAAAAACCTCAATAAGGAAATTTGGTCCTTCCGGAACTTCAAGATCATTCTAGGCTGGGGCGGATGGGCCTGTTCTTCTTCCTGCTGTAGACTAGCAAGTCCTTGTGTCTATCAATACGTGCCTCCCAAACTTGGCCTTGCCCTCAAGGTTGAATTCTCGAAATTGCAAGATCATTTTGTCATATCTTCCCATGAAGCTTCTCCTTCTGTGAATCCCTTACACTGAATTAGGACCTCCTTGCCCAATTCTGGCCCTTTCTTTGCTCTTACTCCTCGCAACAACCAGGGTTACATGATCAGTTCCAAGTCTTTATTGAGTTTGGGTGGCAGATCATTGTTGACAAGGGGTTCCATGAATTGCACGTAGTTGGGAAACATAGAAAATAGGGTGAATGCTGGCAGTTGGGGGAAGATCAAGCTTGTATGCCACTTTACCAATTCTTTGAGATATATGATATGGCCAAAAGTGTGACATCTCCATTTTCACGGCCAGAAAAGACCGATTTCGTTTATGCCTTTAAAATAAAATCAGAGTAATCTTTCAAAAGGTGTTGCGGAATTTGTCCCAAAAACAAAATATGATAAAAAATTATCAAAGTATTTCTTAAAGAAATGTAATTTTTCATTTCATTACAAAACTCGGGATGTCCACATCGATACAGACCAAAAGCATAAACAGTATAATATAGGCCTTACAATAGTTATTTACATCTACTGGCCTACAGTCCAAAATCCCTCGTCACCATCCAACTATGCTCTTGTTCCACTACCAGTAATACAGAATGCTGAGTGAGTCAGGCTTGGGAGCCTGATGAGCACATACGGTTTTTAACACACAATAAATAAATTTATTAATTTCATCAACCAACAATAAATTAATTTATTTCAGCAACTAACAATAACCCTGATTACTCATTCCCGTTATCCTCACGTTACGTCCCTAAACACCTATCACAAGGGACCTAGCCTAAGGGTCATCATCGAGATGGACTTTACTTCTAAGGGGATTCCTCAGCCATATATGTCCCTAAGACGACCATGAGGGGGATGAAATAAACCAGTGAACACATCGTTCACAAACATCTACAGGTTGCGAGTCTGCTAGCGTTCCACTGCACTGTCTAGAAAGGTCCGTGGTCGTCATCTATATTCCTCTAGATGACTGAAACAACATCAACATCGAGGCCTCTCATCATTTTATCACAGATCAACTATTTCATCTACTCATGTTTTATCCAACATATTTGTAGATAAAAATACATATATAGTTTAAAATCTGTATAAAACATCTATTCAACACCCATCTTAAATAAAAAAACAATATATATATACACATAACACATATTTTATAGAAAATACTTCATATCTATGTGTAAGATGAAAGTGACTACACACTCACTTGATAAGATGGTAATTGGACAACACTTCATCCCTTAAAACAATCTTTTTCTCAAAAACCGGGCTTTACGCGGGCAGAGTTTCAACTCGAAAAATTCTTTTTCTTGGAGACTTCGGGCTCTTTGGGGCTTTCTTATGATGTTAGGAAGGTATTATAGGCTTGGGGTATTTATTGCAACTTAAAAGAAAGTAGAAGGTGGAAAGGTATAAAATTTGTAAACAAAAATCGGATGGTCACGCATTCTATTTATAGTAGCCGAAGTCTGGCATTACATGGGGCGTAATTTCCTGGTACGCGGGGCGTACTACCTTACAAGCCACTATGCTGGGCGTACACCGAGTACGTTGGGCGTAGGAAAGGATCACTTTGGAAACGTCAAAGCTACGAACACGTGTGCACCATGCGAAGGAGTAGGCGACGTGTCCAATCTCGGAACATGTACACGAGTACGCTGGGCCTACTCCCCCGATTTTTATTTTTCAAACTTCAAAAATTTATAACTTTCGCATACGAGCTCCAATTTCGACGCTTTTTATGTGTATGCGTAGGTATGGCCGTGCTCTACAACTTTCATTTAGACTCAGTCAGCTAATTTTGACTATATTTTTAAAGTTATACTTTTAACAAGTCGGGATAGGAAAAGTCCGTTAAAAATTCATAACTTCTTCATCTGACGTTCGTTTTCGTTTGTCTTTTTACCGTTAAACTACTATCGATGAGATCTTCGATTCTCGTTTAGGTTGTGTCAGCTAAAAATTGCTCGATCTAGAATTTGAATTCCGGGCTGCATATTGCTATGCCAAATCTTAGAAAATTCATAACTTCCTCATACGAAGTCAGATTTGGATATTCTTTTTATGCACACTCTCGGTTTAACGTGTACTACGACTTTTATTTATGTAGAAGCAAAATTGTAAAAGTCGAATATTGTGTTTGTATAGTTTCGCATCTTTATGTTATTTTACTATGTCAATTTTGTGCGAAGTGTAATGTTTAGACTTAGTATATTTTTTGTACACTCATGTTCCCTATAAATAGGGACTGAGGATAGAAGTAGAGGATAACTTTCTGAAAACGCAAATATCCTTTCTGCTTATTTTGTAATCAGTCTTCATCAATATAAGATCTGATTAATATTTACTCTTCGTGTTCTTACTTTTCGATCACTCAAATCATATCTGCTTTTATAAATCTCGATAACAATTCTCTTCAATTGGTATCAGAGCAGGATTCAAACTGCATCGATCTGATTTTCGTGTTAGAATCATTTGCTTTTTGAGTTGCAACTTTACTCAAAAAATTTCCGCGCATTTTGGTTTTGAAAATCAAATTTGATCTTCAGATTTGAATTGATTCTGTCTTTGAATTGTTTAGTCGAGTAATTGATTAGTGATTTGTGATCAATTCAATTGATCAATTCTCAAATTCATCAAGTTTTTCAAGCCTTCTGAAAATTTCTGTGTTCATCAATGGTGAACTTCAACATGAATACAATGACTTCATTCTCTCACTTGCTTGGTTCCTCAACCAAAATTCCGATGTTAATTCTAGAATACTATGATCAGTGGGCTAATAGAATGGAAGAATACTTAAATGGAATTGATGAAGAACTTTGGAAATGTATCGATGGAACAGTGCAAGCTCCTGCTAATGTTCAACCAATTGGATCTTCTACTACATCTGCTGAAGTTGCTGATCAACAAAAACGGTTCAAGAATAATGAAAAGAGGTGCATGCGGGAACTAAGAGGTGCTCTTCCTCCTGTGGTTTATAATTACATTCGTAGTTGTAAAACAGCAAAGGAGATCTGGAACACTCTAAAAGAGAAGGATCAAGGTAGCGAAAAGACAAAGATCAACTCTGTGAAGCAATGTCTAGTTGAACTGAGGGAGTTCAGACAAAAGGATGCTGAAACTCTTGAAAATTACTATGATCGTCTGAATGAGCTTATGTTTCGCTACAATAGGTATGGAATCACTAGGTCTCTCATGGAGTTCAATTTAACTTTCATTATGGTCCTTCGCAAGGAATGGCGAAGTGTGAGCATGATGATTAAGAATCAACAGAGTTTTGATTCAACTCATTTGAATGATCTCTACAATCAGCTGAAAACACATGAAAGTGAAGTTTCAGAAATGTATGAAGAATCAAAACAGAGTATTGGAGGTCCTTTGGCTCTTGTTTCAAAGGTATCTGAAGTTGATGTTAATGAAAAAGATGGTTCAAATGATGAAGGATTTTTGATGAACTCTGATGATGAAGCTGTGGCATTCTACTCAAACAACAGAGTTAAGAAGTTTTTCAAAAAGCCTTTTAATCCAAAAGGAAAGGCTAGTGATGCGAAGAGTGGAGTCACAAAAAATGGAGGAGAGGAGAGGAAGAAAATGGAGAAAGCTGATGAGAAACAAAAAGATGCGAAAGAAGTGAAAAAGCTGAAAGGTGACTCAGGAATTTATTGTCACTACTTCAATGGTGCGCATCACTTCGTAGCCGATTGCATGTTGTGAAAGAAAGAAGAGAAGAAAGAAAAAGTTAAAGATGAAGCATACTATTCTGAAAAGATTGAAGAGTTGCGCGCTAAGACAAAAGGAGTGTCTTTAGTTGCGAAGGGTGAATCTGCTGATGAAGAGAGTGGAACGTATCAGATCTGGTCATCAGGATCTGATGATGAAGAAATGGGGCATCCCACACATGGAGCCATGTTCGCAAGTTTTGAAGATTGCGAAGAGGACATTTCAGGGAGATGCTTCGTATCCAAATCCACAGACAAATCACCCATGACCACTAAGGTACGTGCAATACTTGAATCTTTTAATATTCCTTTATCTGCTTATGATGCTGAAATCATTTCATTTGATGATATTGTGGCTTATTTTGATTCTGTTATTGTGTCTGCTAGTACTGAAGCTCAAAAATTAAATATGCAACTAGGCGAGACACGAAGAGAATTAGAATTAAAAAGGAGCAGAGTAGAAAAACTTGAAATGTAGATAAAAAATGTAGATTGTGATAGGAATAATCTTATAAATGATGTTAGGTTGTTGCTAGCACAAAGGAACATATATTGTAATTCTGCCAAACGATTGTATGCAAAATTAACTACTTTACATCATTCTTCTGACATTAGCAAAGAACAACATAGAAAACTTTTACCTTTTCTTGAGTATGAACGTGAAAAAGTTAATATTGTTTCTTATGATTGCGAAAGTACAATTGCTCAATTTGACAAAATACCTGATGATAGATATCCATATGGTATTGTCAAAATTGATGAATTTCTGAATGCTGATGAGTTGGTTAACATTGTAAATGAAAGTTTGACAAAGAGTGAACAAGTGAAAATCTTATAGAAAACAGAAACTTCCATTCTTGCCTCTCAATTCAATTATGCTGATATTGATGACAATTCAGATAATGTGAGTGAAATCAGTGAGATAGAAGAGGAAGAAGAAGTTGATTGTTCTCAATTGTCAATCATTAATATCACATCTAAGATCAAAGGTAAATAAATTATAGTTGATTCGACAGTAGAGGATGAAATTGATAAACCTTCAACTTCGCAACATTGTAAGTTTGATAATGTGGAAGTTGAAAGCTGGAAATCTGATGATACTAATATAAACAAAGAAGAAGTGAAAGATTCATATGAAATACCTCCACAAGTTGTGGTTGATCAAGTGTTTGAGAATACAAAAGAATTTGACAAAATTTTAAATGACAAAGGCGCACATTATTTGGAAACCAACACTGTGGTATATCCAAATTTTGTATGCACTGATAAAACCATTTTTCCAAATCAAGTTTTTGTTACTACTGGAAATGCTGAGAAAATCCATCTTGAATTCAACAAAATGATTGAAAAAGATAATATAAGGTCAACTACTGAAGGTTTTTTTGCAAATCAAAACACAGAAGAAAACAATTTAACTCAAAATCCTTATGTGTTTCAAAAACAAAAGTTATTACAAAAATGGGTGGTTAAAGGTGAAAAACCAAACAAAGTTTTTGAAAAAGTTGAAAAACCAAAGGCTGAAGTGAAATTAAATTCTCATGAATTCAAATTGATGGTTGGAAATTATTCAACAGAAAATAATGTTTCAAAATGAAAAGCAAAAAAAGCAATTTTCTGGCAAGTTGTGTCTAATGACAAACCAAGAGCTGAAAAAGAACAAATTTCAAAAGCAAAATCATCAAAATTTCAAAGCAAAAATAAACAAACCAATTCAAGTTTTCATAAACCAATAAATTCCGTTGACAAAATTCCATATGTTCGCAAATATGACAACAATCAAAAATTTGAGAATTCGCAAAAATTTGTAAATAATCAAATGTTTCAAAATGTTGGCAAATTCACGAATACTTCATCAAGTTTGAAAGATTCAACTCAAGCAAAAGTGAAATTTTCACCAAAACAACCAAATTTTCCTAATCCTTCAGTCTCAAAACCGACCAAAGTTTCATATACAAAAGGAAAATTTGATGTAAGTACGATCAATCGTTGGTTTGAAGGGAAAGGAAGAAAATATCAAAGTAGCATGTTTTCAGAGCAACAAATCAAGAATGCATTTGACAAGTTCGCAAATAACTCTTCCACTACTAGTTCAACATCTCATAATTCGCAAGTTTCAGTTCAAAAATGGAAACCAGTTATCAAAAATGCGAATGTTGTGAAGGATGAGATTACAATCAATGGAAATCCAAAACTATTGAACGACTATATTTCAATATCTAGATCTGATGATGTTGATATAATGGATTCTGTCACAAACAAAGTGAAAACATGGTTTTTAAATTCAAAGAATTTGTTTCATTCTACTAATGATGGACCCAACAAGTCTTGGGTTCCTAAATTTTTCCAATAAATGCAGGTGATGTGTGACGAGTAATATGATATGAAATGGTATATTGATAGTGGTTGCTCTCATCATATGACTGGAAGAAAGGAAAACTTGCGAGATTATAGAAGCTTGGAAAATGCAGGAGTAGTTAAATTTGGGAATAATCACAAGTGTCAAGTGAAAGGATATGGGAAAGTCACAAATGGACAATTCACAGTGAATAGAGTTGCTTATGTTGAAGGACTTCAACATAATTTGATAAGTGTGTCACATCTTGTGGTTGGTACTGGAAACCAAGTTGTATTTAATGAAGAAGGAAGTATCATTTCAAATGCAAAATCAAATAAAGTACTTCTCAAATCCAAAAGATATGGTGATATGTTTACACTGGACATCAAACCAATTGTGGGAAAACCTGCTGTGTGTTTATTATCAAAAACATCTAATGATGTCAGCTGGCTTTGGCATAAAAGATTGTCACACTTGAACTTTCGAAATATTAACAAACTTGTCACTGAAGATTTAGTTCGAGGGTTACCTGTACTAAAATTTGACAATGATTCTCTATGTGCAGCTTGCGAACAAGGGAAACAACATAGAAAAGGTCATCCGATTGTGATCGATTCAAAAATCGTAGAACCATTGGAATTACTTCACATTGACTTATGTGGACCGTTGACTGTTGCTATAATCAATAAAAAGCGGTACATTTTAGTTATTGTAGATGATTTTTCTCGATTCACATGGGTATTTTTTCTCAGGTTAAAATCTGAAGCAACACAGACGATGATTGATTATATTAAAAAGATTGAGCTTAGTCTGAAAAAGAATGTTCGCAAAATTAAAAGTGATAATGGTTCTGAGTTTAAAAATCAAACTCTTGATTCTTTTCTCACAAGCAAAGGCATTTCGCATAATTTCTCATCACCATATACTCCGCAACAAAATGGTGTTGTTGAAAGAAGAAATCGATCTCTATGCGAAGCAGCCAGAACCATGTTAACATATGTGAATCTACCTCAATATCTTTGGGCTGAAGCAGTTTCCACTGCATGTTTTACTCAGAATCGATCATTCATTCATCGAAGATTCAATGTTACTCCATATGAAATAATCAATAATAGGAAACCTAATGTCAAATTCTTTCATGTTTTTGGTTGCAGGTGTTTTATCATGAATCTCAAAGATAATTTGTCCAAGTTCCAAGCTAAAGCTGATGAAGGCATATTCTTAGGCTATTTGCACAATTCAGTTGCATACAGAGTGCTCAACAAAAGAACAAGAAAAGTTGAAGAAACTTTCAATTTAACATTTGATGATTACTATCTTAAACAAACGGATAGTAAATTTGAAAATAAATCCATTCTTGTTAATTCAGATACACAAATTGATAATTCTGAAATAAATGATTTTGATTATGACTTAATTTTCGGAATACCTGACAGGGCAATTGAAGCGGAAAATAATGCTTCTGATATTCAAACATCAGAATCCTCAAAACATACTGATGATTCGACAATAACTACAAGGTCAATATCCTGCGAAAGTGTACCTGATGCTCGTATGGAGGGGGAGCATACGATCAACAATGAAGATTGTCAACCAACTTTCGAGGGGGAGAATGAAAATATGAATCATCAAGTTGAGGAGGAGCATTCGGAAAATCAACAGGAACATCATTTTGAGGGGGAGCATCAAGATGAATATCATGTTGAGGGGGAGCATAATGAAACAGAGACAATTAATCTTGATGAAAATGATGAGTTTCATGAACTAAATGATAATTTTTCTGTTGCAGGATCTGAAAATGAAGATATGTATGAAGATGCACCATTGGAATTTGATCCTAATTTTCCACCACTTGAGAAATGGACAAGAAATCATCCAAAAGAAATGGTAATTGGAAATCCACAAGATTGTGTGTTGACAAGAGCTCAAATTCGTGCGAAAAATGAGGTACTGAATGCGAACCAAGAACTATGTATGTTTAATGTTTTTATTTCGAAAATAGAGCCAAAGACAGTGAAGGATGCTATGGAACACTCAGATTGGGTTGTTGCTATGCAATCTGAACTGGCTGAATTTGAACGAAACAAGGTTTGGAGATTAATTTCTAAACCTTCTGATATTTCAATTGTCGGATTAAAATGGATTTTTAAAAATAAAACCGACAAAGATGGGAATATTATTCGCAATAAAGCAAGACTAGTGGTTAAAGGTTATTCACAACAAGAAGGTATAGACTATGAAGAAACATTTGCACCTATTGTAAGACTTGAAGCAGTTCGCATATTTTTAGCTTATGCAGCTCACAAAGACTTTGATGTTTATCAAATGGATGTTAAGTGTGCGTTCTTAAATGGAGAACTTGAAGAAACAGTGTATGTTGAACAACCACCAGGGTTTATAAATGATGAACATCCTGATCATGTTTACATCCTAGATAAGGTTGTATATGTATTAAAACAAGCACCAAGAGCCTGATACGCAACACTTACAAATTTCTTGAAACAATCTAAATTTAAACAAGGATCAGTAGACCCCACATTATTTCGCAAGAAAGTTGGGAATCATCTAATGCTTGTTGAAATTTATGTTGATGATATTATTTTTGGCTCGACTGACCCAACATTGTCAATTGAATTTGAAAATCTAATGAAAAGTCAGTTTGAAATGAGCATGATGGGAAAAATTAATAATTTTCTTGGTTTGAACATAAGACAGAGCAGGGATGGAATCTTAATCAATCAAGAAAAATATACGAAGAACTTGCTTGAAAAGTTTGGAATGACTAATAGCACGAAACTAAGAGTACCAATGACAGTAGGAACAAGATTAACTCCTTCGTTAGATGCTCCTGTTGTTGATTTAACACTTTATCGAAGCATGATAGGGTCTTTATTGTACTTAACTGCAAGTAGACCTGATATTATGTTTTCGGTTTGCAATTGTACTAGATATCAAGCTAATCCCAGAGAACCTCATTTGACTGCAGTGAAAAATATTTTTCACTATTTTAAGGGAACAGTTTCGTTAGGACTTTGGTATCCTTCGAAAACGGGGTTTTTCATTCAAGCTTTTTCAGATTCTGATTTAGGAGGATGTACTTTGGATAGGAAAAGTACGAGTGGTGGATGTCAACTATTAGATGAGAAGTTGGTAAGTTGGCAATCAAAGAAACAAACTTGTGTGGCTATATCAACTGCTGAGGCTGAATACATTGCTGCTGCTGCTTGCACATCGCAAATTATTTGGATTCAGAGTCAACTTCGTGACTATGCTATAAACATGAAAAAGATTCCCTTGTATTGTGATTCGCAAAGTGCAATTCGCATTTGTCATAATCCAGTACAACATTCAAAGACAAAACACAATTGCTCTTCAATATCATTTTATCAAAGATCATGTGGAAGATGAGAATATTAAAATTCATTTTGTTAAAACAACTGAACAACTTGCTGATATTTTTACAAAACCTCTTGATGAAAAATCATTTGTTAGAGTTTTAATAGGTTTGGGGAGGGTTTAGAGTGCAAGTTCTGTCGTGAACAAAGAAGTAAGGTTTAGTGGGTGTGTTAGTCGTAGTAATAATAATAATAATAATAATAATAATAATAAAATGCCGCATCACATAAATGAAACCCTTTAATAATAATAATAATAATAATAATAATAATAATAATAATAATAATAATAAAATGCCGCATCACATAAATGAAACCCTTTAATAAGCTTTTCATGAAAATAGGATAAATCAATAGGTCGTCATGTGTCTTTTTGTGAATGAAAAAAATATGAGTTTTTCTCCCCATAATGCGCTGCGTTTTTATACATTTTTTATGTAATTTTTTAATTACAAAACGTATATAAAAATTCTACTGAACACTAAGGAATTTCTTAGTTATTTGATAATTAATCGGTTGTAAATCTAATAAATATTATTAAAATGGAAGACCCTAAAATAAACATTGCTGATGTCGGCCCTAATTTGAATGGAGATCGGAGACAGGGAGGGTAAAACATTTTGATAAATGTACTGTTTCATCCTTATATATTTGTAATATGTCGGCCGTATTTTGGAATGTCAAATGATGCAATGTTTGTTCAAAGATTGTGGACGTAAAGTGAAACAAAATCTTACGTTCGTTTGAGAGATTGGGATGAGACGAAAGCACCACTTGGTTTCTTTTATTAAACAAATGAAAAAGGTCGTATTCGAAAAACATGGATTTTCTTGTTTTTGATTGTTTCAACCGGCCCCTTAGCTTAATTAAATATATATGTAGGCCTGAATTCGTCCACTCTATATGCATACAAAATATCGGTTACGATGCTTGTCATATGTCATGATGATGTTTCCTTTACGCTTTTAACCCACTCACCGTGTCTCTTTCAATTCTTCGATCTTATAGGAATACTTTCACCAACAACGTTTGAACCAAATATTGCTAATCAAAACCCTAATAAAAGTTGATATATGTTTTCTTGATATTAATAATTCAATATCTTTGGTTCCTTATACCATAGGATTTATGAACAAAGTAAATCGATCTCTGCAGATAATTAAATTTTCATAAAAACTGATCTACGTACTGTAAGAACAAATTAGTTTTCTGTTGGGATATCGAGCGATGCTCGTTATGACTTTTAGGTTAGGGACTACAGGTTCATCTACTTATTAACAAAGACAAGAGTCCACGTTAATTATACGTTTCTTTCACATGGTTTGATAAGAATCGGTGCTATGAAAATCTATTTTCCTGATTTTGAAAGATTATTTTATTCTTCCATATATAAATTTTATAAATAATCATTAAGTTCTTTTTAATAATAATATTTAATTCGTATCGACGACATAATTAGTTGATGTTGATTTATATAAGATTATAATATAATATGGTTAATTGTCTCCCTTATAGATTTGGATTGAAATTTGAAGTCAAAAACTCATGATGTATTCAAGATAAATTGAAGTTCTCCCATTTTTCTTCTTGACTATTACTTTGATGTCATTAAGAGGGTTTTCCGTAGATCTGGCAATGGGGCGGGTTTGGAGCGAATCGATCTTGATCCAAATCCTTTTAACAAATTCCAAAACCCGATCCAAACCCACAGGGTTTTGAATAATCAAACCCGTACCTTATCCACCGAATCAACAGATATCCAAACCCGTCCCGTAACCCGTAGGTTTTTTGAATAATCAAACACATTTTACTTAAATCATAAAATCACATTTGGTAAATAAAACAAATGTTGATTTAGAAAACACATTATGTACTCGAAGACTTTCGATTGGAATTAAAATCGTTATTGTTGTTACTTCCAATTGGTTTATTACCCTCAATTGCATTGATAAAGAATAACAATTACAAACTTTCTTTCAGTTGATAAATGAATTTATTGATTTATAAATGAAATTGGTGATTACATGATGAAATATAAATGAAATGACATCATGATTCTTGGGAGAAGACTGAAAGGCTAGAAGTTGAGTCTCCGAGTCCTATGTATAAATAGTTTAATCTTTGACCTTTTCTCTTTGGACTTTCGATTGGAATTTAAAGTAAAATTTAGGCAGTAAAAAATATAAATGTATAATTCTAAAATTTATATGGGGCGTGTTATAAATGGAGCGGATTGGTGATGATTCATACCCGACCTTTTTAATAAAAAGGTTAGCGGATACGGGTCGTTAACAGGTAAATGGGTAAAAAACTATGCTCCAAACCCGTATAATTGTTAAGGGTTTGGATCGGATTAGGGTCAAAACTCGCTCCATTGCCAGACCTAGTTTTCCGGCATTCATCTAACAACTCCTTATTAATTTATTGATTTTTTTGAAAAGTTAATAAGTTAATAAAAAGTGTTTGGATACCCAAGAATGACTTTTAAAACTCCTTTTTGATTAGCCTTTCGAAAGGAGTTTTCAAGAAGTAACAAATTATGACATTTTGAAATGACTTATAAGTTGTTAAGGTAAAGAACAACACAAAAGACAATTTTTAGCCAAATATTTTTTTAACTTATCGACTTATTGACGTCTACCACTAAAATATAAATCAAAACACTTTTTAAAAAACTTATTTTCCCACATTCGTAAGTCAATAAGTCATTTTTGATAAAAGTGATTTTCAACTTCAAAATGAAATCCCAAACACACTCTAAGACTAGAGAGAGTAGGGTGTGTGTTGGAACATGTACATGCTCTACAAATTAGAAGTAATAAGTTAGATTATTTTATTTTTCCTTTATTGTATTGTAAGGTATCTCTCTCTATAAATAGAGAGAGATGGTCATTGCTATAAGGGTGCACCATAATGTAGTCATTGAGAGAGAGAGAAAGAGAGAGAGAGAGAGAGAGAGAGAGAGAGAGAGAAGGAACTACATTATAATATTTTTATCTCTTTATTTCTAGTAAAATTATAAGATTCCTCATCTTTGTGTTCTTCATATGAGTTTTTATCGTTAATCATCAAGATATTCTTATTCCACACAAGTCGATCGTCAAAGTGGTTTCCTTTTAACTCCTTTCAGAAAAACGAAACTCTTTTTCAACAAAAACTTTGATTTAAAGGGCCTTCTATACCACTAAAGCTAATTAAAACAATGAAAAATGGCACAAGCTTATTCTTTAAACATTTCAAACAGTGTTGGAGGTTCTAACAGAGCTCTAATACTTGTTGCAAGTGAATATCATCATTAGTCCTAAATAATGGAAATATATTTAAAGAGACTCAGAGGTGGTCCAGCAGCCATGAACAGACCTATCAACGATGATCTCAAAAAGATGGAGAAAGATACAATTGCTTTCTACGAAATTTCATGTGACGTTGCTCCAGAAAACTTTGATATCATCATCAACTGTGAATCTACAAAATAAATTTAGGATGTACTAAAAAATCTCTACCAAGGGTCTGAACTAGCCCAAGACAAGAAGCTCACTACTGCTCTCAACGAGTTCACCAACTTCAAAGCTCTACCGGGTGAAAGTCTTGATGACTCCTGCAAGAGATTCAACCTCATAATCACTAAACTCTCAAATGATGGTACCGTCATAAACAACCATGAAACCAACCTGTAGTTCCTGAATGGACTAGGAAGACATTGGCGACTACAAAAATGATAGTTCAAGGATATAGGAAGATCCAAACTCTCTCACTTTTCAAACTGTACGGTGAACTTCAGGCTCAAGAATCCACGATGTTAAAAGAATGTGCAAATATGAGTGGATCATTTCTTTAATGGCTAAAACTCCTCAATATGCCATCAAAGCACCTCAATATCCATATCCCGGAGAGTCATGATATTAACATTCATATGACAACTCACTGCAGTCATATGAAGCAGATGTCGAACTAGATGATGAGGAAGAATTCCAAAATGACATAACCCTCATCAGTCAACAGTTCAATTGACTCCCACCACCCACTTTTCGTAAAAACCTACAGTTCACTAAACCACCTTTCAACCGAAACTTCAACCCGCTGAACAATCATCAACGATATCCCAGAACCTAACAAATAGTTTTTTTCGTTGTCATCCCTCTCATCCTCGGAGCTCAAATACCGAGGATCAAAACCTGACAAGGAAAAAGCCTATCGAGGACCAAAAGCCTCACTGAAGTCTACTGAGAGGAACTCGAGTGCACAGTCTATGCAGGTCTTCTCACCGCCTTACACGGAGGAGCAGCCGACTTCTCATCCTCAGGTAGTCCTCCTTACCCGAAGACATGACCTAGTACTGAAGACATCACATTCCGACTTCAATCCTCGAGTGACCCTCGCATACCACATATCCTCTTACCACTAGCCTTCCCGAAGACTTCAATCATCGACTTTTAACCCTCGACTCCTCGACAGCTTCCCCTCCTCGATAGTATCTCCTCGGTAGATGTGCACTCCTCAGGTATTCTTTTCTCAACACTCCCTCCTCGTATCCCTTCTCCTCCTCGGTACCCCTTTCACCCAAACCCCTTCTCAGAAATCAGCCCCTCTCAGCCTTACTTTTTTAATTAACACTCATTTATTTTTTTTATTTTTTTACACCGATTTTTTATTCAACCAATTTTTTTTCTGAAACCCAACAAATACCTTAGACTTTTATTTTTTTTTATTAAAACCGATTTATTTCTTTATTTTATTTTAAAACCAATTATTTTATTTTTACATCAATTTTTGCCACAACCCAACCCATGATCGGAAGCACTTTTGTGAAGAATAATTTTTACATGACTCGATTTATTGTCTTCACGAAAGAGATTATTATTGAAGACTTATTCAAGCTTTGATTGTCACACCCCAAAACCGGAACGGCAGAAACGTTCTGGGGTGGATGACGTCATGTCAAGTATCACAACACATGCATTATAGTAATCAAAGTACAACAACCATTGCATTAATAGTAATAGTTTTACAAAGTTTACATTACAATACATCAAAGTAATACAGGTAATAATAATAGGTGCAGCTTGGTACTAAACTGTCTTCGTCAGAAGCTCCGGGGATGTACCTGTGTAATGCTGACCTGAGAATACAAGTTATTTGAAAAGCGAGTATCAGCATTTTTACAAATGCTGGTGAGTTCATAAGTATTTAGTGTCATTTTATTCAAATAACTTAAATAAAAGTGGTAGTTTTTAGAGTATCCAATAAATTAGAGTCCTTTCCAGAAAATCCTATATTTTCTTTAATCAAAGCAGTCTTCTACCAAGACTGGACGGAGTTCTGTGATAAAAAGTAGTTTTCCCTTAATCGCTATCATCATCAAAATACAGAATTTGATTATTAAAGAAAGCAAGAGAAATCAGAGAAATAACATGTGCCTCAGCAGTGAAGACTGCTGACTAAGGCAAAAGGAATCATAGACTCCAGGAAAGTATCGGACGAACGACACGCCTGGCTCAGTCTAACAAAGGGAGACACTGACCCCAGACGGTACCAAATGAAAGGTACAGCTGGCAAGGTCTAAACAGAGCATACAGATCCCAGACAGTATCAAATGAAAGATACAGCTAGTAAGGTCTAAAAACAGAGAATACGGACCCCAGACAGTATCAAATGAAAGATACAGCTAGCATGGTCTAAAAACAGTGTGACTCTGAGAGTGGGTTTCCAGCATATAGTGTAAAATACAGTGTAAAATACCATTACCTTAAGGCCATGAATTATAAGGTAACCTGGGATACTCGTAACCATACTAACCGACACTAGAGTACCTGACGCCCTGCAAGCATCTATATAAAATATGACATTTGTCACCCCTTGGCTTGGTAGGCCGTGGAATGTAGCGTGCAGTCAGGGTGCGGGGGTGTCAATCCCGTATAGATCTATACACACAATGTCCGCTCTCCCTACAGGAGACTCTGGTTACCAACTAGACAACGGAGAAGGTCGTGTCCCAAAGATGCATCCCAAATAGTGGGTAGTGGGTTTCCAATATAAGTGCTGAACTAGAGGTAGAGACTCATAACTGAACTGACTAATGTAAACCTATATGTCTATGCTTGCATACATAATATATAACTAATGAATCAAACGACCTTCGGACGGCCATCCTATCCCACCAGACCACATCTCAACGAAGAAAAGGAAATAGGGCGTACAAGCCTTCCTAAGTCCTTCAATCATTATTTATATGCATCTATACAAGCACAGACATACATCTAACTATGTCTGAGTGTTTAACAAGTGGAAAAGTATCGTGAAGTATAACCGAATCGTGATGTATAAGCGAATCGTGAGGTATAACCGAACAGTGTGGAATAACCGAATCGTGAAGTGTAAACGAACAATGTGAATAACCGAATCGTAAAGTATAAGCGTTACCAAATATAAGTGTATCACGAAGTGGAAACATTATCAAGTAGGAGTTTAAACTAAGTAAAAGCGAAGCAGCGGTATCTAACAAGTAAGAGTATACGGCATGAAAGAGAACTTTGATGAAAACCTTGGAAAAACCTTTACACTTAAGAAAATCACAACTTGGTATTCTTTGGTAAAATAAGTTTGAAAACCTTTAGAAATTCTTTGGAAACCTTTCAAAAACCAGTTTAAAATGAACTTTGATAAAACAGTATAAGTAAGAGTTTTGAACAAGTGAAAACATTTTAGAAAACCATTTATAGTATCCTACTCGGTAAAACAGTTTACAGTGTGGTAAATCCTTGTGCATGCGGGTTATCAATCACATGTGATTGATATGATAACTGGCATGTTTAACTTGTATTCCCCCCTATAAAACATGTAAAAACATTTTAAAGGTTCATTCAGGGGTATGAACTCACCTGGTGTAAGTGGATCCGACGAAGGTGCTGGTTGGGTGCTCGGTGTCAAGTAAAGACTTGGACACACTTAGTGACCTATTTAACATATGATAACATATGTTCACATACAATTAGTACATTTAATACTAATTAAACAAGTATACGCACTCTAAGGAGCGGAAAACGCTTTGGTTAAGTGTTTGGGGTGTCCCGGGTAACATTTAAGGGTGTGAATGGCTTAGGAATGGAGTTTACTCTCCAAGAATAAACTCTCCATATAGTGTTTACGGCCTTAGGAAAACTCCCCATGAGTTTACGGCTGTAAGCTCATGGTGAGGGGGTTCTAGGATGTTTAGAGGCTTTATCTCGATCGTGGAATTTTTCTAGGTCCAAATCTAAATTGTATGAGTGGATTTAAGGTGTTTAAAGGGACCATATGGGAGTTTACGGCCCATGAACCACCCGTATGGGAGTTCACGGCCGTGAACTCCTACCCTCTTGATTTTATGGAAGTTTAAGGCCCTTAATTCAATCCTAGTGATTTATAATGAAGTATAAGGCCATTTGGGAAAATTAAAACTACCATTTGACATGGTTTGGAGGTGTTTACGGCCTAAGCATTTTCTTGGGCCGTAAACTCCAATTTATCCCACAATTCTTTGTGTTTAATTGCTCCAAACCCGAAATAGCAAGCCCCTAATTTATGTATTAAGCCTAAGGGTGGTTTGGGAGTGTTTGGAACTTGATTTTACAAGTTTAGAGGGTGTTTACGGCCTAAGCATGTGCTTGGGCCGTAAACCCTCTTTTATGCCCCCAAATTGATTATTTTAAGGTTCAAACACTCCTAGGCTAAATCCCCAATTAGTTTCCAAGCTTTTAGGGACAAATTTGGGTCATTTTGGCCTCTTTTTAGGGGTTTACGGCCTAAGGTGGCTCTTGGGCCGTAAACTCCTCTTTAATAGCTTCTAAGTTCGATTTTTGGGGTAAAGTTACAGCCAATAATGTTTTGAACAAGTTAGGGTACAAGAACTTACGATTTGGAGGCGTAAATTTGCGGATTTGAGATGAAATCGGACTTTTATGAGAGAGAGTATAGAGAGAGGGTGAAAAGGGGTGGAATGAAGTCCATTCCCGCTTATATATGGGTTGGAGATGGAGCTCAGTGGGAATCTACCCGATACTGTCGTTAAACGGGGCTTTTGGTCGCACCCGATTTAGTGGTCGTAATAAAATTTAACTTTTTTCCCAAATTGATATGGAAAAGTAAAGTAATTGTTTTATTTATTTTATTACGACTTTAACGACATAAAAATATAAGTAAATAAATAAAACATTTATTTATTTGGCGACCTCTAATTAATGGAACTTTTATAAAATGGAATATTCCGTTAACGGTAACGGGGTAATGTAACGGAATGAACTTGGGTTGTCACATCATCCCCTTGTTAGAGGGAATTTCGTCCCGAAATTCAAGTCTAGGCAAGGAAGTAGGTATGAATGATAGAGGCAGGAGGGTACTTCCTATTCGGTTTGTCCTCGCATTCTCAAGTGAACTCTAGTCTGTGTTTGTCATTCCAACAAACCTTCACCTACGGGATGCGGATTTCGTCTCGTGTAGTTAGTGGGTTCCGACTGGTGTATTTACGAGATTAGGATTCTCAATGGTTTCTATCAAGATGAGTGGGATACGAAAAGTGACGTCGGGTAAACACATATCAGTGTAAGAAGTGGATCGATCTGGTGTGGAACTTGTGGAATATCCGAAAGTAGTAGTGGTCTGAAAAGGGTTGGACCAAATCTCCGTAAAGGATTTCGGATGGTCCAAAGCTTTCGGAAGGGTAGAGCTTTTCAGTACTTAGAACATAGTGTACTTTTATGGCAAGATCATCACTGGCCTGACCGCCATTCCGAAGTTCATAACGTTCTCTCATACTGGGAGTGTAGTCCTTCAGGTTGGTTCTAAGGAAGCTCGGGTTGTCTTTGGTTTCGCGTTTCCTGTCAATTGGCTTTTAGAGGCTTTCTATATCATCGAATGGGTTGCGTGTCTACGGTTATCTGTTTGCTGTAGAGTGTCTATCTCGAGCTCGTGCAAAATGAACCTGCACTTCTGATGCTTGAGGTATTTCTAACGGAAACCCTCATGGCCGGGGAGATAGGGTTTCACCTAACAAGCGTTGGACTATCTCTGGGGTGATTCTACTATCTCTGCGTGAAATAGTATCCATAGAACACCTGATAGTCAAACGACTCTTGTGAGATATGCCCAAATTTCCAAGGCGTTAGTTTATTCTAGTGTGGAAAGCCGTGCTCCTGTATAACCCATCGACTAACACCTAGAGTGGTGTCAAGTCTATAATCTCTTCGGGATATGGGTTATAAGGCTTGACGCAACTACTTTCGCACTTTGATCAAGTATTCTTGGCTACGAAGGTTATCCTACGGTTCTCGGTATTCTAGTGTTCACTTCGAAGAATGTAGTCTATCGTCTACAAGGCGACGATGACTTCCTCCATGCGAGAGGGCGGAGGATCCTAGGCATTACTCGTCGGTAACAGGGTGGACGAAGTGCCTGAGTAGTGCGAGCATTTACTGCAACTACTCTTCCGAAGGTTCTGAGTTTTCTCGGTCTAGGTCAAATCTAGTGAGTATAGGTTCCCATCATTTGGAACTTTAATCTCTTTACTACCTGAGGGTGTTAGCTACTATGTAGGCTTAACTAGTATGACAACAAATTTCGTCCTTGTGGTCATTATAGTAGCTCAACCCGCAGTGGTTCTCTCGACTCCAGCTCCTATTTTATAGAATAGGATGAAGGGCTTTACTATGAGGTTCGTGGTAGGGCTCATACTTGGCTTAACCACCAATACTTGGTGTGTGCAGGCCGTATATAATTGAGTTCGGCAGGATGTTCAGTTGTGAAAATCCACCCTAGACCCACAACCCAACGAGGAACAGGGAGTAGGGAGGAAGCACACATCTTAAATCTTTTTTATCTCAACTATATACCACCTTTATGCATATACCTGGTTATAGTGGTCAGTCTCATGATTTCTGTCCTTTGGGTTCACGAACCTGACGTGCGAGGTGCGAAGGGTCTTTCTGGGGAATCTACGGAGTATGCTTCGGATGGTTATCGTCTTCTGGAGTATCTTGCAGTGTCTTTCGCTTCGGTTTCCATATGACTAAGAGAGGTCGGTCAGCAGTGCGCGGTACCCTTCTCTTGGGTACTTTGGAAGGTTTGAGATAAGAGGGATGACTGACGGATCGTATTAGATTTGATTATTTGTATTATCTTTAGGTTCGGAAGAACCTTTATTTGCCGACATGGCTACGAAGAAAGTTCTTTTTACACAGCACTAGGGATGTACATATGGTTGCACTACGTCAAACCATGATCGATAGAGTCGTCGAAGTTGGCATACCTCGAAATGATATAAAATGAGGATCGATAGAGTCATGCGCCGAACAGGCACACAAGTTCTAGGCGTCTCGGGTTTCGTCCTATGTATCACTTCCGCAGATACTTGGACCGATAGAGTCGACGCGGAACTATAGAGAGTCCTAAATGGATTCTCACAAGGCATTTCTATAATCGCCTAACGTATACTAGTCATGTATAATTAAGGTGGGGAGGACTGTTGACTGAGCGACTCCGCCCTAAATCCACAACCCAACGAGGAACAGGAAATGAGGCGGCATTCACTCACTCTAGGTCTATCCATCTTAACTATACATGGTCGTAACGTATATGTTTAGCCATTATAGTTTTACCTGATGAATTTTAAATTTTATAACAGTGCTGCGACTTTCGCCTTAATGGGGAGGTATTTACATTTTGAATTAGTCTTTTAATGTTTTCGGTTTAGTTATCTGAGATCGAAAGACGTACCAAAAATCCACTGGGTTCCTTGATGCTTCTCCCTAAGCATTAGAGTTAGACTTTTCCTGTGCCCCTGTCGTTTCTCCTGCAGCAGTGATCCTTAGTATCCTCTCGTCTGCGCCAGAGTTCTTTATTATTGGACAATCCCTTTTGAGGTGTCCCGTCTCACCGCACTGATGACATGGCTGGTTCGTATTGGTATTTATGGTAGGAGTGAGGTGCTTAGTCAGAGTTACGTGGACACGAGTGCCCTCCTCTTTCCTCCACTTCGAAAATTTCCCTTTAAAGAGTCCGACTTTGACACCACTATTGTGTGTAGGGTTGGACCCGATGACGGGGACTTGTGAAAGGAGTCGTGCTGGCGCTGGAGGGGTGGGAGTTTCCACTTGCTGCTGTTGCGCAGCAAATTTGTGGAGTCGTTGGCGCTCCTTTCGAGCGTGACGATTCCTTTTCCTCCTCTCTGTTTTACCACTTTGCCTGCTCGTGACTGTCGTCATTGGTTGGCTTCCTAGGTTTGGTCTTGTAGGTGTTGGGATGGAAGGGTTGGTAGGGGTATTGACTGCCTCAGCTCGTTGCCCTTCGGAAGGTCCTTGAGCCAAGGTACTTCCTTCCTCATTTTTGAACTTTCTCTTTAGTGGGGTTGGTTGAGGTTCTTGAATGGCCGGGCATGCATGTGTGGGTTGCTGCGGTGCAATGCTGGGGTTGGAATTCCCGATAGGGCTCTCGCTAACATTGGCGTTGTTAGCATTCACCTGAGCCATGGCAGCTGCAACGGCTGCCGAGACCGCAGCCCGGAAAGTAGCTTCATCAAACAGGAGAGTAGGTTTCTTGCTTGCGGACTGGTTATGCTTCTTCGGAGGCATGGTTTTTCCTACACGGAAAGGAACACAAGATAATGAGAGACGATGGCTAGCCCTGGACATATCTGTCCTGACTGAGGTGCGGGGATCCACTCTAATTGTTTTACTGGCAACGGGAAACGACGATTTACCTAACACATAGCGTGAGTAGTGTAACCACTAACTCACTAAATTGTATTATTTTATGGGTGTATTAGCGTGACGAACACGAGGAAAAGACACTTCTCGGGTTCCATGTACTGGCTCCCTCTGTCTACCTCGTAGCTTTGACTGAAATCGGCGTTGGTTTCCTTCGGGTAGTTACCTAGGGTTCTTCTCTTGTGAAGACATGATGAATTTCTACTCCGCCTCACTTCTGAATCCGACTCCGGGTGTCATCACTTCATGATGGATGACTGGAAATTTCGGAAGTTTAGGCGTATTTCTCACCGATGTCCCTAAAAAGATATAGGCACTTGGTGAATTCAATAGTCTCAACCCAATTCATTTATTTCCGAACAGGAAATCTTCTCAATGAACCTCTTCTGGGTCTGCATCAACTCTTCTATCAAGCACTGAAGTGGATAGGGTTGTCTACAGGGTTGGTGCGAGAATGGAAATGTCTAAAGAATCCTAAAAGATTATTAACATTTCACTGGATGATCCATATCGAGTCCTGCTACGATTACACAGGGTATACAAATCATATATAGCTTAGATCCGATAGGCCTTCGAATATGTGATACTACTCTATATCCACATCCCAACGAGAAAAAGGAAGTAGAGCGAAACCACACATTCTTAGCCTATGGGATCTTTATTATATATAACCTTGGGAGTACACTCTCTGTAACTGTAGGTATATCATTAAGGATCTTTTTAGTTCTTCACACAAGGTTAATTATGGATCCTAAAATACCCCTATGGTATTTTAATTTCTTGGTTGTTTCTTATCTTCTGAATAAAATTCTGGGATTAGTGTGAGTCTTTTAGTGTTCCAAAATACTCCTAGAGTATTTTAACTTTATATTTGGCTCTAGCATTCCTAGTTGGTAAGTTTCAGACCTGTTGCACATCACTATCACTCCCAAGCACATGTTCATCGCATCTCGAATAAATGTAGTTGATCGGGTTACATTTATTCCAGCTTACGATTACATAACTGCCCAGGTTTGACGGTAATGCTCAACATCCGAAGACTTTTATTATTGTTCTTCTTGTGATACTTTTGTTCGAATGTTTAGATTCTGGATGTTCTTATACTTTGGTAAAATATGGTTATATTTTAAAGTATAATTCTTGGTCAGAGTGTTTTATCCCAATGTATTTGTAGGTTGTATATCTTTTATGAATTGATATACTTAGCTCACTATAAACAATGCTCTGATACCAATCTGTCACACCCCAAAACCGGAACGGCGGAAACGTTCTCGGGTGGATGACGTCATGTCAAGTATCACAACACATGCATTATAGTAATCAAAGTACAACAACCATTGCATTAATAGTAATAGTTTTACATTACAATACATCAAAGTAATACAGGTAATAATAATAGGTGCAGCTTGGTACTAAACTGTCTTCGTCAGAAGCTCCGGGGATGTACCTGTGTAATGCTGACCTGAGAATACAAGTTATTTGAAAAGCGAGTATCAAGATTTTTACAAATGCTTGTGAGTTCATAAGTATTTAGTGTCATTTTATTCAAATAATTTTAATAAAAGTGGTAGTTTTTAGAGTATCCAATAAATTAGAGTCCTTTCCAGAAAATCCTATATTTTCTTTAATCAAAGCAGTCTTCTACCAAGACTGGACGGAGTTCTGTGATAAAAAGTAGTTTTCCCTTAATCGCTATCATCATCAAAATACAGAATTTGATTATTAAAGAAAGCAAGAGAAATCAGAGAAATAACATGTGCCTCAGCAGTGAAGACTGTTGACTAAGGCAAAAGGAATCATAGACTCCAGGAAAGTATTGGACGAACGACACGCCTGGCTCAGTCTAAAAAAGGGAGACACTGACCCCAGACGGTACCAAATGAAAGGTACAGCTGGCAAGGTCTAAACAGAGCATACAGACCCTAGATAGTATCAAATGAAAGATACAACTAGTAAGGTCTAAATACAGAGAATACAGACCCCAAGCAGTATCAAATGAAAGATACAGCTAGCATGGTCTAAAAATAGTGTGACTCTGAGAGTGGGTTTCCAGCATACAGTGTAAAATACAGTGTAAAATACCGTTACCTTAAGGCCATGAATTATAAGGTAACCTGGGATACTCGTAACCATACTAACCGACACTAGAGTACCTGACGCCCTGCAAGCATCTATATAAAATATGACATTTGTCACCCCTTGGCTTGGTAGGCCGTTGACTGTAGCTAGCAGTCATGGTGCGGGGGTGTCAATCCCGTATAGATCTATACACACAATGTCCGCTCTCCCTACAGGAGACTCTGGTTACCAACTAGACGACGGAGAAGGTCGTGTCCCAAAGATGCATCCCAAATAGTGGGTAGTGGGTTTCCAATATAAGTGCTGAACTAGAGGTAGAGACTCATAACTGAACTGACTAATGTAAACCTATATGTCTATGCTTGCATACATAATATATAACTAATGAATCAAACGACCTTCGGACGGCCATCCTATCCCACCAGACCACATCTCAACGAAGAAAAGGAAATAGGGCGGACAAGCCTTCCTAAGTCCTTCAATCATTATTTATATGCATCTATACAAGCACAGACATACATCTAACTACGTCTGAGTGTTTAACAAGTGGAAACGTATCGTGAAGTATAACCGAATCGTGATGTATAAGCGAATTGTGAGGTATAACCGAACAGTGTGGAATAACCGAATCGTGAAGTGTAAACGAACAGTGTGAATAACCGAATCGTAAAGTATAAGCGTTACCAAATATAAGTGTATCACGAAGTGGAAACGTTATCAAGTAGGAGTTTAAACTAAGTAAAACCGAAGCAGCGGTATCTAACAAGTAAGAGTATACGGCATGAAAGAGAACTTTGATGAAAACCTTGGAAAAACCTTTACACTTAAGAAAATCACAACTTGGTATTCTTTGGTAAAATAAGTTTGAAAACCTTTAGAAATTATTTGGAAACCTTTCATAAACCAGTTTAAAATGAACTTTGATAAAACAGTATAAGTAAGAGTTTTGAACAAGTGAAAACATTTTATAAAACCATTTATAGTATCCTACTCGGTAAAACAGTTTACAGTGTGGTAAATCCTTGTGCATGCGTGTTATCAATCACATGTGATTGATATGATAACTGGCATGTTTAACTTGTATTCCCCCCTATAAAACATGTAAAAACATTTTAAAGGTTCATTCAGGGGTATGAACTCACCTGGTGTAAGTGGATCCGATGAAGGTGCCAGTTGGGTGCTCGGTGTCAAGTAAAGACTTGGACACACTTAGTGACCTATTTAACATATGATAACATATGTTCACATACAATTAGTACATTTAATACTAATTAAACAAGTATACGCACTCTAAGGAGCGGAAAACACTTTGGTTAAGTGTTTGGGGTGTCCCGGGTAACATTTAAGGGTGTGAATGGCTTAGGAATGGAGTTTACTCTCCAAGAGTAAACTCTCCATATAGTTTTTACGGCCCTCAGAAAACTCCCCATGAGTTTACGGCCGTAAGCTCATGGTGAGGGGATTCTAGAATGTTTAGAGGCTTTATCTCGATCGTGGAATTTTTCTAGGTCCAAATCTAAATTGTATCAGTGGATTTAAGGTGTTTAAAGGGACCATATGGGAGTTTACGGCCCATGAACCACCCCTATGGGAGTTCACGGCCGTGAACTCCTACCCTCTTGATTTTATGGAAGTTTAAGGCCCTTAATTCAATCCTAGTGATTTATAATGAAGTATAAGGCCATTTGGGGAAATTAAAACTACCATTTGACATGGTTTGGAGGTGTTTACGGCCTAAGCATTTTCTTGGGCCGTAAACTCCAATTTACCCCACTACTCTTTGTGTTTAATTGCTCTAAACCCGAAATAGCAAGCCCCTAATTTATGTATTAAGCCTAAGGGTGGTTTGGGAGTATTTGGAACTTGATTTTACAAGTTTAGAGGGTGTTTACGGCCTAAGAATGTGCTTGGGCCGTAAACCCTCTTTTATGCCCAAAAATTGTTTGTTTTAAGGTGCAAACACTCCTAGGCTAAATCCCCAATTAGTTTCCAAGCTTTTAGGGACAAATTTGGGACATTTTGGCCTCTTTTTAGGGGTTTACGGCCTTAGGAGGCTCTTAGGCCATAAACTCCTATTTAACAGCTTCTAAGTTCGATTTTTGGGGTAAAGTCACAGCCAATAATGTTTTGATCAAGTTAGGGTACAAGAACTTACAATTTGGAGGCGTAAATTTGTGGATTTGAGACGAAATCGGAATTTTATGAGAGAGAGTATAGAGAAAGGGTGAAAAGGGGTGGAATGAAGTCCATTCCCCCTTATATATGGGTTGGAGTTGGAGCTCAGTGGGAATCTACCCGATACTGTCGTTAAATGGGGCTTTTGGTCGCACCCGATTTAGTGGTCGTAATAAAATTTAACTTTTTTCCCAAATTGATATGGAAAAGTAAAGTAATTGTTTTATTTATTTTATTACGACTTTAACGACATAAAAATATAAATAAATAAATAAAATATTTATTTATTTGGCGACCTCTAATTAACAGAACTTTTATAAAATGGAATATTCCGTTAACGGTAACGGGGTAATGTAACGGAATAAACTTGGGTTGTCACATTGATCGTCAAATTGGATTACTTCTTGCTGATTACATTGGAAGAATTTTATTCTTTCTATGAGGATTGCTCTTTAATCAAGATCCATCGACCAACATTTGTTGGATCAGTGCATTTGGACCAGTTATCCTCCATATCGCAGTCGGACATCATATTTTTCTTCGCGATGTTTGCACCGCAACCACGTTTGATCAATAAAGTTGCTTCGAAATCTTCGCTCCAGGAAGACTTTTTATGACTTGTCGCTCTTGATCTTTGGTTGACGAACCATGTATCTTGAGCATGTGGACTTTATTTTTTGAAGACCACTTTAGGAGTTCAGGCACTGCAGTTTGGGTACATCAATATTTTTCAACAAAGCATAGATTTTTCACGCAGAGATCTTATTTGTTACTTTGCTACTTGTTAAGACAGTTTTCAACAACAGAATCAACCACCTATAGATGACCGGAGAGTATTTATTTTACTCTCATCCTCGTGTTTTATCGAGACCCTTCATACATCTAGGGAGAACATGCAAAACTCTTGGTATCCGACACTCTCCATCCTAATTGATTTATTTATTTTTGATATCCGGTCATCGATTATGAAAAATAAGGAGAGAATATTATGTTATCATCCATATATGTTTTTATGATTGTCTGAGCTTGGATTTTCGAGACTTTTGAAGACGTTGATTTATTTAGTGATGCGACATGGCACGGATTTTTGGTCATCTTGATCAAAATTTTGGCTTCACTAGATATTTCCCAAATCCATATTATTTATTATTTTGACTCTACCATATGATGTTTCATATTTTTACCAGGTTATTCTTTTGAATAATTTTGGATGTAATATGATTCGATAACTAGAGATGTTTTTCAGACTTCTTGAAGCCGAAGTGTTTTTCTGATTGGATCTTCAACTTGATCATCGGGCTTGTACATTAAAAATAAAAGGCTGTTTATGACAAATAGTCTTAACGAAAGTATTAGTAGTCGTTATCATGATTTGGTCGATATAAAGAATGCCCAAATATGACTTTGTATGAGGAGTCATGATTTATCTATGTTTCGTGTTCAAACTGATACTGCAAGATGCATCATAAAAAGTGAACCAAAGATAAGTTGTTTTTTAGACTAAGTGATGTAAATGAAAGTCAACGTGCTCATCAGTAGGAACAAGTCAAGATAAATAACGACAAAATCTGACTTTGTATGAGGAAAGTATGATCTTTATAAGTTTCGAATGAGACACATCATATTAGTGTGTGACACTGAAATAGAAATCAAAATTGGTTGATTGTTAGCCGAAACAATCTAAATGAAGTCGACCATATAAAGAACCTTGAGCTCGAATGAAGAAGTTCTGATTTTCACAGTATTATTTATAGTCCAAGCCTTCTTGGACAGTAAAATGGAAAATAAATTGCAAATTAGCCGACGAAGTTTAAATGAAAGTTGTAGTACTCCTTGATAGCTGTTTGTGGATATAGAAACCATAAAAAAACAAAGCCTCAATGTGAATCCTTTGAATTTTAGAAGAAAATTAAATTTGGGACAACCAAAGCTTGACATGTGGCCACACCTAGAGTACGATACGTGTTGCCATTTACACTGCAACCTTCCTCCCCACAATAGCCTCTAGGATTGCGACAAGTGCATAAGAGCGACGTGTCCTTCAGAAAATGCTATATATACAAGTGTTTTTTAGATCATTTATTGCTCAAAATCTTTCAATTCTCTCTAAAGCTTTCCTAAAGCCCTGAGGCCCGACTCTAGTAGTTATTAGGTGTTAGTAGTGAAACTTTGGAGCGCCAGAGAACCCCGAGACATGGAGCTTTCGATTTTGATGTTCTGCTCGCGTAATGTCTAGTTTTCCATCAAACAACATGTAAGTTGTGTTATGCTTACCGTGTTTTAAGTATAACTTATATTGGAGCTCATTCACACGATGGTTCACACAACTAGATAACAACACTTGACATTTTAGATAGTCTTGTGAATTACATTGCAAATGTGGGCTAGTTATCCATAGACGTAGATGAAATGAAATATTATATTCATCAAATACTCTAATGGTTTAATTGACTTTATGACTTATACCATTCAAGGGAGCCCTAGTTGTGTACTCAAACCATTTCTCTAAGTAATTCATTAGGAAAGTTGATTCTTCCAGATAATCGTTGATTAGGATTTGTGAGAATCGATTGGGATGGGTATGTACAGGTGTAATGTTTAATAGATACATAAGTTATGGGATATATCTATATTGTTTGGTAATAGTTGGTTTTCCAGGTTTGATAATTATAAATTATTATCATAATAATATTATGGGATTGAAAACTTTATTTAAATGCTACATAGGTAACATGGTTAAAGCATTGGAACTTGATTAGGATGCCAAGTGATTAAGTGACAACCTACATTAGTGTTTAGGAGCATTAGATCTTTGCGTTGTAACAATGTTGTGTATTGATTATGACATCCTTAGAGTTTTTGTATTTTAAACAACAACTTTACTCAAAGATATTTTGAATAAAACGAAACATTTTCCGCAAAGTGTTTTATTATACAGAGATTTTCCACAAACAAAATACTATGGTTTTAAAGCGTAAGGAAAAGTTTTTTTGGTTCTAAAAAATAGGAGATGTCACATAAAATTATATCAGTACAAATAGAGAGAGTGAGAGAGAGAGAGAGAGAAAGAAAGAGAGTAGAGAAAGGGAGTAAAGAGAGAGACAACTTAGTGGGTTCAACAACCCGACTGTAAGCCTTTATCTGGCCCCACCTGCTCCTGAAAATCGTGTCGTTGGCGGTACCACCAACCTACTTCCTTCATCCGCTAATGACTCCCTTCTGTTGGAATTCCTTAGTCTCCAAGGAAGCAAGGTGGTTTCCTTAGGCAACAAGGATTCTTTAGGTAGTAAGGAAACACGTTGGCTTTCCTTATATAGGGTAGGTGTTAGTATCTTAGTCCAATAGCTTTAGTTGTAAGCTACTATATATATATATATATATATATATATATATATATATATATATATATATATATATACCAAGTTATGGTGAATGTAAGCAAAACTGTAATTTGAGGTTTGAGTTATTTTCTTAATAAAATCAAAGAGTTATTCTGGTTATCTTTTCTTCCAAGCTTTTGATTCTAGGTCTTTAATTGGTATCAAAGCGAGGTTAATGAGGTGCCAGTTTTGAGAGTCGACTTTCGAAAGGGAGGAGCCTCCGGGTGCGGGGTTGTCATTGCAGCAGAAGCGGGATGTTTGGCAGCGTTATTTTTTCTACAAGGAGAAGCAAACTGAAGGTTTGATCGCACAAGAAGGTTTGGAATAGCATGAGCTATTTCGAGAGTGTTTTATAGCAGAAGAAGGAGACGTTAAAGAGTTTTCGGGTCGACCGTTATCGTGGGGAGACGGAGAGCATCGTTCGGGACGACGGGGGTGACCGGTGATGAACATAGGTAGTTTGTGGCTGTTAGTTACGATCAAAGAATGATTTTTTTTCGAGACGTTTTCAGTAGGGGTTGCTGCTGGTGGGATATCGCAGTTCTTGATCGGGATCATAAACCTTTCTGATTCGACTTAGGAATTAGTGGGTGAATGCAGAAATTCCTTAGTCTCTTAAGAAACAAGGTTGTTTTATTAGATAACAAGGTTTCCTTAAGCAGCAAGGAAACAAGTTGGTTTTCCTTGTATAGGTTAGGTGTTAGTATCGTAGTCTAATAGCTTTAGTTTAAGCAATATATAGACATGCATACCAAGTTATGGTGAATGCAATCAAAATTGTATTTTCTCAATAAAATCAAAGAGTTTGTTTTTCTTCTAAGCTTTTGATTCTAGTTCTTTACTTTCACCCTAACCGGATAGTATGATGGGTTACTATTCGGTATTTTGTATCAAGATAATCAACTTTCTTTATTCAATTGGTTATTTGGTTAAATAGATGTAACACTATAATGCACCGATAAAAAAGTATATATACTTATTGCTTTACACATGTTGAATAAAAGTTTTCATTTTCCTCATTGTTTTTTCAAGTTGAATTAAATTTTTCGTTGTTTTCTCATTTTTTGCTCAAGTTGAACTAAACTTTTCACTTTTTTGAACAATTCTTACTTCATAATGGTGTTTCTTTAATAAACTTCATTTTGTCATTTTGTTTTTAGCTATTCCACTTTAATTATAAATAATCCATCATTTTCAATTTTTATTGAAATTACTATAATGGGGTTTTAAAGAAAGAGGAATTATTTTTTATGCTTCTTATTACAACGACGAATCTTACTGTCGACATTAGCACTTTTTAATACAGATCCAACTAATTGCTTATTGTTTTCAATGGTTGGTTCAGCTTTTTTTGTTTTAATAATAATAATAATAATAATAATAATAATAATAATAATAATAATATTCGTTTTGTTTGTAGAGAAGTCCTAATATTTTTGTTTACAGAAAAGTAAAACTTCGTTAAACAGATGCCTTAGTCAATACATAAGGAAACATACGAAACAAACTTCGACATATATATATATATATATATATATATATATATATATATATATATATATATATATATATATATATATATAGAGAGAGAGAGAGAGAGAGAGAGAGAGTTCGGTTCATGTGGAGACTCATGAGGACACCTTAAAAAAATCTTAAAAAAAATACAAATCATAAAATCGAGCATCGATCTATGTCCGGGAGAAAAAAATTGGAAAAAAATTACATCATTAAAATTAATCCATGATTCAATTTTAATTTTTTATTTTTCATCATTATGATCCATGATATATATATATATATATATATATATATATATATATATATATATATATATATATATATATATATATATATATATATATATATATATGCACGGATTATTTATAGGGCCGGGAGGGGCTGTCCCCCGCCCGACCTTCCCGCCTTCTGAAGTAGCCCATATAACATAAACATTTATAGATATGGACTTTTGATGTCAATTTTGGGTTATGGCCTCTCCTGATCAGTTCTCCGATCTGAAACCAAGTGAGAAGTCAAACTAGAAGTCAAAACTACATTGCATCAATCGCCCTCAAAACCTTCAACAATTTCGCCACCATCTTTGTTTGCTTTCGCTAGTCACTGCCTACTTCTTTCAATTGTTGGACGCCTACATGGCTGCACCTCTTTTCGCAGCACCACTGTACGACTCTACCAAAAATCAAGTATGTCGTATGCTCCTGTTCTTTCTTCTCCGGTTGAAGTTCTCTTCGTCTTTGTCTTCTCTCTTCTACGCTAGATTTTGGAATAGTAGAATTTGGATTCAGGAATCTTAGACATTTGATTTATGTTAAATGAATTGTTCCCCCATTTGGTTGTTGTTGTTGTGATTTAGGAAATAGCAAGATGATTACAGATGTAACATACCGATGTTTAGTTACTTCTAAATTCATCCCTATAATTCAATTTCATGACATATTGGTCAAGTTGTAAGAATCGGAAATTTGAGGAGCAATTTTGGGTATAAACCACCTTTTGAGGATTGGACACGGTGTGTTGGAGGCACCAACACGATGTTTCTAGATAAGAAAAGACATGAGTTTCATTATCGGCAACATGACGTGTTCCTTTGGAACACAACATGTTGTTGGATGGAATGAAACCCTAATCTTCTGGGTTTTGCTCCATAGTTGCAGGAATGAGGAGGCTAGGGTTTGTTCACCCTCAGCCCCCATCAGTCCCTCAAGCCCTGAAAGAAACCCTAATAATTTTTCCCTCCCATTTCAGCTAGTTTGGTGTTTGTAAAGCTAAAGAAGGAAGAAGGTGGAAGAAGGAAGTAGGGATCCAGCAAGCAAGCCCCCATTCTTCAGTTTGACACTCTTCTGGACCTTTTTAGGTGTCCAAGACCCGCTTTTTATCATTCAAAGTTGTTAGATCTTGAGTTTTTTTCCCTTGTGCTTCTTGTTCTTGAATGTTGGAATGGTTAAATCTCATAAAGTTTGCAACGTTATGAATCTCCAGGTCAAGGTGACCTAGTAGTGTCTTGGATCTGGTCTATAATCAAGTTTTGGTGCCATGCACAGAGATTAGGTCATAAATCCTCATTTTGACCTAATATGGGTTCAAGACATGCATTGGACATGTATGTCTAAAAGTCACCATCCTTTGGGATGGCTTAGGTGTTAGAATCACTTCTAGAAAGGATGGACTTCAGACTTTAAGGATTAAGTATGTATTGGTTAAGCCTTGCATTATCAAAGATTTATGATTTATGTTTTGGACCTTTTTGGTAGTCCCAATGGATAAAGTTGGAAACTTGATCCTTCTTAAGCACATTTTGGGTCTAGATCTGAGTTGTGGAACTCTTGGAGTCGAAGAGACAGCTGAATGTATTAAGCTATTAGAATCTGATGATAGCTAGAACTCAAATTGATATTGGAAAACCAAGAGTCCTCTTGAAGCTAGTAAAAAAGATCATTAATCCTCGACAATGCATAACGGTTTTTCACCGTCAACTTGTTCAACTCCCGGTAATCAATGCACATCCGGTGTGAACCATCCTTCTTTCTGATAAAAAGGATTAGTGCTCCCCAAGGAGAATTGCTCGGCCGAATAAACCCCTTTTATAACAACTCCTGCAGCTTAGAGGATAACTGATGCATCTCAAGAGGTGCAAGATGGTACGGTGCATTGGCTATCAGCGCCGCACTTGAAATCAGATCAATCCAAGAGTCCACTTGCCTCACAGGAGGCACACCTCGTAACTCCTCGGAAAAAACATCAGGAAAATCACGTACCACCAGAGCATCAGAAATAGAGGCGGATCCATTCTCCTCAACCGGAGTATCCACTAAATATGCCAGATAACCCATACAACCATGTTGCAAACTCTGTCTTACCCTGGAGGTAGAACAGAAGGTTGATCCAGACCTAGTAACCTCGTTGTAGATAGTCAGTACTCCCATACTAGGGTCTTGAACTGTCACCAACTAGTACTCACAGTCAATTAGAGCCCTAAACCGGCTCAACCAATCCATACCCACGATCACACAAACATCTTCCATCGCGATAGGGATAAGATCTATCGGATAACCAACGCCGAAGATCTCTAATACACAACCTCAATTGATAACAGTAGCAGAGATTGGACACTCATCAGGTATCGAGACTCGTAAGGGTCTGCTCAAGGTCTCCTGCATAATACTAAACCCTGACAAAATGATGACGACTCAAACGATCGACTCGCACCCGAGTCAAACACCATAAGTGCAGACACAAAATCAACTCCAACAGATTTTGAGCCGAGCAGAACTTGCGCTTGAACTGCACCAAGAACTCTGCCCATGTCAATTGCAGTGGCTCATTAAGGCTTAAAGTCTAGAGTGTTCCACCAACGAACGACTCCACCTCAGAATTGACGCACTGCATAGATAGTTTGCAACTTGCCTCTGCAGCCACAAGTCATGAAGGCTAACTCCATTTCGGAAATCCAATCCATAATTCCAATCGGATCCTCCTTTCCATTGAAGGTCGATGGTTTGCAAGTTAGAAAGTCCTTGTACTTGCATCCCATTCCATCATTCCTTCCATTATGGTTGTTTTGCCTAACTATCGGTGGGTTGGCTTGACCAATAGACCTACTGAAGTTTCCACCTTCCGAGTGCCCTTCATTTAATTCGGGCTCTTCCACACGAATTGACAGTTCTTCACGATTCTGTTGAAGCAACCTCCTAGTCTCCTCCATTTGACGATCCAACATTGTTTGAATCATCATTTATACACCAGCCATTGTTATCGGCTCAGGTGTTGCTACTACGACAGGTATTTGCTCAATCACTGGTGGTTGATTCCTGTTTTCATCAGCATTTCCAACTCCACTTCTTGTTCTCACCATTTTTGATCTATACACCGAATAAGGTGAAATTAGATCCTCATTCATGATAGATATTCAAATCATCATTATCACTCCGAAACGTTTACATGCTAGTTCTAATATCGTAGCCATACGCTTAGAATCCTAAACACATAAGGTTTCCAGATCCGGTCGGCAACAGACCATAGATCCGAACAAATAATAGCATCAATATAGCTATCACACAAAACATTTAGCACATAAAAGCATTTTAGGCATATAAACTAGTGTTTGTGTCAATTTAGGTGTACTACCTAACATATTTTAGACACACACTTCACAATCATTACTTAGCATTCTAAGTTTAAGTCTAGAAATTTCCTACAAATTCCTAGTTTGCTTAAACTAATGCTCTGATACCAACTGTGACATCCCTAATTTCTCGGCCAGAAAAGACCGATTTGTTTATTCTTGGTTTTTAAAATCAGAGTAATCTTTTAAAGAGAACAGTTGCGGAATTTGTTCCGAAAGTATGATAAAGATTTATCAAAGCATTTCTGTAAAGAAATGTATTTTTATTATATAACAAAATCTCGGGATGTCATGTTCCGATACAGACACATAAACATAAACAGAACTTACATTATTTACACTAAAGATTTTACATCTCCTTTAATCTCTCCGTGAAATATATCTTCGTATCAATACCTGTGATACAAAGAAAACTGAGTGGGTCAGGCTTGGGAGCCTGGTGAGCATATAGGGTTTTCAACCCACAATAATATAATTATTATATTCAACCATTAAACAATCAACTCAATTACCCATCCCTATTATCTTTCTTAGGATTTTACCCTAGGAATTCAACTACCCGTCATTCATTCATTCCTAAGGATTGACCTAAGGAATTAGCACAAACTTTCATTGCTACATAAGGCGCATCTGCCAACGTTATCCTTTAAGCGCCTCTGCCAGGATTACGACATTCACTATTAGGCACATCTGCCAATATTATCCTTAAGCGCATCTGCTAGTATTATGACATTCTCTATTTGGCGCATCTACCAATATTATTCCTAAGCGCATCTGCTAGCATTATGGCATGCTCTTTTAGGTTCATCTACCAATACTATACTTAAGTGCATCTACTAGTATTATGTCACTCTCTCTTTGGTGCATCTACCAATACTATGCTTGAGCGCATCTGCTAGCATTATGACATTCTCTAATTGGTGCATCTGCCAATATCATTCTTAATCATCTTTCATACCTCATCATTTTATCACATACCAACTATCTCATCTACCCATGTTCTACCCAACATATTTGTAGGTATAAATACATATACAGTTTAACCCATTTAAAAACTATATAAAACATTCATTCCACACTCATCTCAAATAAACAACAATATATATAAAACCATAGCACGTGTTTTATAACAAATACTTCATATTTATGTGTCAGAAGAAAGTAACCAACACTCACCCAAACATATACTTAATACATTCAAACAATACTTGTATTATACCCGTGTTTATGAAAGGGACTATACACCCACACATATAAACAACTTTATATTATACACAAAACACGTATTTCATAGCAAATACTTAATATTTATGCGTTAGAAGAAAGTAACTACACACTAACACGTATAAACAGCAATATACTTAATACACTCAAACCATACTTGTATTATTATCGTGTTTGTGAAAGGTAGTATACACTCACTTGATCAGAAGATGATCGGACAGCACTACGACTTGAAGAAGTAGTAATCCTCAGCAGATCTGAAAGATCTCTACAAAAATCAAACTTCTCGCGGGCAGAGCTTCGGCTCGGGAAGCGCACTTCTCGGGATCTTCGGGATCTCGGGACTTGCTTTGGGGATCGAGAATATTACCGGGGCTTCGGGGTACTTTTGGCACGCAAATCGAGGTAAAATGGGAGTGAGAAGAGAGAAAAAGAGCAAATGAGTCGGCTGCCCTCGCATCCTATTTATAGGAGGCTGGAGCCTCGGAGTATGTGGGGCGTACTTCCTTACGCAGGGCGTACTGGTCCGAAATCGTCATTGCGTTCGTCATCCGAAGTCACTTGAGTGCGAGGCGGTGCATGCACCGGGGTACGCTGGGCGTACGCGAGTACGCGGGGCGTACCTCGGATCAGATTGGTGACTCCTCTTCGGATAATGTTGGCTTTTATAATTAAATTTAAATACAAATTATTTAATAAACTTCGGAAATTCATATCTTCTTCATACGAACTCCGTTTTCGACGTTCTTTATGTCCACGCGTAGGTGAGACTATGATCTACAACTTTCGTTTAGACTCCGTCGGCTAATTTTGACTTTATTTTTATTATTTATTTTTAGTAGGCCGGGACAGGAAAACTCCGTTATAAAATCATAACTTCTTCATCCGACGTCCGTTTTCGCCTATCTTTTTATCGTTTTACTACAATTAATGAGATCTTCGATTCTCATTTAGATTGTTTCGGCTAAAAACTGCTCGGTCTCAAATCGAGTATTCGGGCTGCATACCGCTAAGTCAAAACTTCGAAAAATCATAACTTCCTCATATGAAGTCAGATTTTGGCGTTCTTTTTATGCATGCTCATGGTTTAACGTATTATACGACTTTCATTTAGATTGCTAAGGCTAAATATCACTCTAACGTAAATTCACATTTTACGTCGCACCGTGTCATGTCGGTTCTGTCGCGAAACTTTGACAGGTCATAACTTCTTCGTTATAACTCGGATTTCGGCGTTCTTTATATGTACGGAATCCTTGTAACATATACTACAACTTAGTTAAGATTATTCATTCTAAATAATCTTTAATCAAAAATTCATTTTTGATGCCTATCGTCTCTAAATTGACTAGCCCTGATCTACGAGCGTTACATCTGCCATCAATGATACGTAGGGTCGCGGGGTCCGGATTCTGAACCACCCCAGATGTAAGCTGAGGACACCCCGTCTGCATGTGACGCGTCTAGTTGTAGTTGAAGCAAACCCAAAATCCCTAGCCAAATTCCCCTCTTTGCCACATAGGTAGCAAGCTGATCCGGACCGACATGGTCCCTCATGTCCCTTGCCGTACTTTCTGTAAGTGCGGCCTTTTGGCATCCAACTCTTTGATCAGCGGGCTTAGGCTGATTAGTCGATGATTGCGACTGTACTAGCCTCATATATCTACTGGGTCTCACTCTCCTCTCTAGCCTGGGTCACCAACTCAATCTCTCTCCTCCGAACATTGGTCTGCAGCTCAACCAATGTTCAATATGTGGTGTTCGCCATAAACTCACAGATATCTCTCCTTATTATACTAAAATACTGAATCACACAGGCATTCTCCGTAGATACGTGCTCAAGGAAAAACAAAGCCCTCTCATGAAACATCTTGGTGATCTCAATTATCGTCTTTGTCTTCTGCTTGAGAGATAGGAACTACTGGGCCAACATTTCCCGCTCAATCACAGGTACAAACTCATCCCTGGACATCTCAATTAACTTCTCCCAATTCACTTCATTATGCTCTTCAATAGTGTAATCAGTTGTCACAAACTTCTACCAGTCCTTCACTTCCAAGTAAAGTAGGTCCAGCGCGAAACGAACCTTTGGTTTCTTCGGATAGGAGCAGGTATAAAAGCACCCCTCAACATTAGAGATCCACTTCATAGAAGCAAACGGATCTTGGGTCCCATAAAACTCGGTTGGTTTCGTGTTGTTGAAATCTCGGTACCACAACGAATCAGCCCTATGGTCTCGTAGAAGCACCAATTGCAGTGGCTGCGATAGCAGCAGCCTCAGTAACAGAAGCCTAACGCTCATCAAAAGTCTCAATCACTGTGGTCTTGATAGACCCAAAAATCTCTGGAATAGCCTCTCTGATTCTGCGGCCACCTCCGTGGCAACAATCCTGCAGATCTCATCATCGCTGGCACTCGACCTCTCGGGGTCGCTGGAGCCTGAACCTTGGGTAACCACCATACTGAAACACATAAGAAAATTATCAAAAATCAAGCTAAAGCACATATACCGACACCCACACACTCCTACAAGCTCTTTAGTTCCTTGAGGTTACTCCTCGATCCGCGTACGGATCTAGTGCTTCCAGTAATACAGTCCCAACACTACCTTCCACAACAACCCATATTTTTCTGAAGTGGTCAACTCAAGACCCCAAGTCGCATGGATTATAACTCCCTAAATCAGCTATGGACTCGCACTGCTGGTTCCTTAGAACCACAACTAAGCATCTAGACGCTGACTCTAGACTGCTCCGAGCACAACTCAGCCTCAGAAGATCTCTACTGTCCTCACTATTTTCCTAGCGTGTGCCAATTGTACATAATACGAGACTCAATAGACATTCGAATAAATGATTCTACCTCCAATCCACAACCAAACAAGGCACAAGAAGAAAGGCTAGATCAACATTCTAAGGCTATAAAATCCTAACTATGTACAATTATGTAGCATACACTAAGCAAATAGTAACGATAGATTCAATCTCATAAGAATGAACTCCTAGGCTAAGGCATCACAAATTAGGCAACACTACCACACTATTCCTGCAAGATTCCTTAGCCTACCACTAGCTAGCATGCAATTCTATCAGCTCATTATATGTATATATATATATATATATATATATATGTGTGTGTGTGTGTGTGTATATATATATATATATATATATATATATATATATATGTGTGTGTGTGTGTGTGTATGTGTATGTGGGCGGGGGGGTATGTGCTCTGCCAATAATCATAATATAAATTGAGGTATTTTAGGAAACTACCGCTCGAGCGCTGGCTGATTTTACACACCGCTTCTCTGGGTTTATCTCCTGTAAAAATTTTCATTTCTTTGTTAAGTTGTAATTTTTTTTCCAGATCCTTAGTTTGAGTTTGGAATCACGCGGAGGTTCATCCAAATCCCTCAAACCAAGGCTCTGATACCAAATTGTAATACCTCAAATTTTAGACCAATTTTTTTCATTTTTAATTTACGAAAATTAAGGTTTCACAAGCCAAGTTATCAAATTAATAATTATCCAAAACAACCAATATCATAAAATATCAGAGTTCATAAACTGTCCCAGTAGTAAATCTCCCAACGAGTGTGTACAATCAGGCCTTCGCCTTCCCGCAGTCCTCAGAAGTACCTGCCACATATAAATCAACAACTGTAATCATGAATTTTAGTGAGTTCCCCAAGATACCATATACATCACAACATAAATAAACATCTATGGGTTATCAGCAACCTTGGCGACTATTAGCAGTCCCAGTAGGCTAACAACACCACCCTATGGGTTATCAGCAACCCTGGAGACTATCAGCAGTCTCAGGAACATAATAACAACATTAAATAAAAGTAACAGCTAGACCTAGTTGGTCATCACATATACAGGTATTACACCACACAGGTAAGAATAAGTGCGGAGACTCACCTAATACTGATAACAAGTAAACGTCACACCCAAACTGCTGGAACTATATTTTGCCTAATCAATGAAATAATTAATCCTAATTAATAAGGGATAATGCCATAAGTATCCTTAACTTTGGCAGAAAATATCAGTTTTACCTTTCGACAAAAAGACCATTTTGCCCTTCCTATGGTCCAAAACCCTAAATCTTGACCAAAGGTCAAAAGTCAACTTCCCAGCGAGTACGCTGGCGTACTTCTTCTTACGCGGGGCGTACAACTCAAGCAACAAAGGTTCGAGGTCGGAACCAGCTACGCGGGGCGTAGCTAGGAGTACGCACGATGTACTTCATCTACTTCCACATTCACCAACTTTATGTCTTAATCCCTTAAGAAATCTAACACAACCATATATCTGACCATTCTGAGATGTCTTATTCCATAAATTCGTCGACTTTAAGCCTTTGCATGGCTAGAAAAGTCTCAATACAACAAACTTAAACTTCCAACACACTCTAAGCTACTTTGCTCATGCAAGAGCCTTAGGAATTGATCAAGCAATCATTTTTATGATTCTACAAGTCCTATAATGAATTAAAAGACAACTAAAATCCCCTAGAGTGCTCCAAACTCATAAAGGTCCAATCTTGGAGACAAAAGTTTATAAAACTTCAATCATATAGATCTAATGGAAAGCCTATCAAGGTATAAACTTTATACCTAAAAATGAAGCACAAAGAGGAAAGGTTTCCGGATCTACAAGCTTGCTAGCACCCACTCCTTCTTCTCTAGTCTCCTTCTTTAACTGAAAGCACGAAGAACACTCAATAAGCTTGCAAAACTCACACAAGCAACTCAAACTCGGATTTAGTGTTTACGGAGGGTATGGTGGCTGATAAGGATGATCAAATGGGGACATCATGTTGTTTAAATAGGGAGGAACCCTTAAGTTGGGCTAGTACGCCCGACGTACCAGACGTACACCCAACGTACTAACTGATCATTTGTGATCCTAAGCTGCATGAGTACGCTGCGTGTACTCTTAAGTAAGCCCTGCGTACGACCACAATGCAAGCCTTTTTCTTCAAGGGACCAATTGTGCAACTTTGATAAAGAAAAAAGTGACAATGAAAATACCCGATATGTGGATGTTACATAAACTCAAAAATGAAATAGTTTTGAACATATGGTCATATTAATGTGAATCGGCCATGTCTTTCCTAGTATGAACATATGTTTATTTGTGAATATGTTCTGTTTTCATGATTTATCCATATGTTTGGTAAATTTGATCTTATGTTCATTTCTGAACATATATTCATATATGAACATATGTTCTTGTTCTTAGATGAACATATGCTTCTTATAATAGGCAAATAAGAGCTTACTTGATTAGCTTCAATTGAAGTTTTCATCTAATTAAAAAAAACAAATAAGAACTTACTTGATTAGCTTCAATTGCAGTTTGATATGCGACATTTTGTTTCTCCCTTAATCTAATTTTATTTGTTTGTTCCTCAGCTTCAAGTCTTGGTGTTACAAGAACAAGGGTACTTTCTTCAAGAACACTTTACAACACAATTAGCAGCTCTTCTGGTTAGTTAGTTTTTCAACCAACATTATATATATTCACAAAGTTAGTGGCAAATTTCTAATTCTTATAAATGCTTACATGTTAAGAACAAGAAAAATATAGTTTACTATTGACACAAGTGACTGAACTTGAAGATAATTTATTGGTGGAACAAACCAAATAGGAAAGTCCTGTTTAAAAGCCTGTCACTATATCTATGAGTTAATTTGATGAGTACTTCTCATTTAATGGTGTTTGACTAATGATATGCTTATAATTTATGTTTCTTAGGTTGATTTAAGTACAAATGGATAAATTTTAAGTTTAACACCCTTTAAACTTCATAATGGGAAGTAATTTTTTTTGTATACTCAAGAGCACTAACATTTGGTTAGATATCTTTTGGAGTAAAGGAATTCTCTAATTAGTAGCTGCAATGAAAATAACACATAAAGGAAATCTAGAAGGCTTCAAGCTATTATTCATTTTAATATCTATTATTTTATAAGAATTTTATTAGGGTTCAATCAAGGGCATTTAATTCTTGGGATGTTGAAAAGTTATTGACGTTTAATTGATGACATCTACATTTGAATCTACATCAACATTTTACTTCACGTTTTCCATATCTTCATAAGTGAACATATGTTTATAAATGAATATATGTTCATAAATAACCATATGTTCGTATATGAACATATCTTCTCTATTCATGAATCAATTAAGTTCTATTATTAAATTTGCTTACATTAAGTTGATAATTTATTGCCCCTATGTTAATCAATGTTTAAATGTTTGGATTCTAAACAGATGACTTCACTTTTCCAGTTTAATTCGTTGATTCTTGTTTTTAACTTTCACAAACTCGCAGAAGCAAAGATCTAAAGATGCACAATGCGATTCGATCTATAAGATTTTTGAGAAAAAAAAGCCACTGAAAACAGTGGGAACTCAAGTGGAAAATGTAGAGAAAAATTAATGTTTTTAGCAATTTTTTACCAGGCACATAACAATGGATTTTACATGTGTTCATATGTAATGCTTTTGAACATTTTACATCTTCTCCCATTTTCACTATGTAGTGGTTTTGAAAATTTTATATTTATGAATATATGTTTATAGACTAACATAAATATTTTTTTTTATCATCATACTAGGTATGAAAAAAAACTTTTTTTTGACCATCTTACCCTTTTGCTTTGAAATTGATCTAATGGTCATGAAGTGGTTATGTGGTTAGATGATGTGATTTGGTTATGTGTTGAATATATATATATATATATATATATATATATATATATATATATATATATATATATATATATATATATATATATATATATATATATATATATATATATATATATATTAGGTTTTTATGGTTTGGAGCTATTCTAGACAGGAGTAGCCTTTAGGTCCCGTGGTGAGGTTTTGGAAATAATTTGTTCGGATTTCTTGGGGATCAAATTCTCACATATATAGTTTTCTCAAAACAACTCTACTTACAACTCAAAGATTATAATGTTTCACGATATTAGATCCTTGATTTTGATAAATTTCAAAAACTAAGTTCTCATGCTTTTTGATGATCATGCATGCATACTACTTGTTCACACGTCATTGTTCTTCAACTTGCACCTTTCTTAATTTCATATTTTTTTCTTGATCCTTTGATCCCCTCTTTCTCTTAGTTTTCCAATTTTTATTTTTTATTTTTTAACAAACTTAAAGAAGCCTAGTAGCTCCACAAATTATTACAATCAGAGGAGCCCACTAGAGACAAATCGTTAGTACTGTGCTGCCGTGGGGGACTTATCAGCATTCCTTCCGCCATATCTACCAGCAACTTTGGCATATCGAAAAGGATTTCGTCATCCATAAACTTATTCTCGGCAGGAAGGTAGGTATCTCCGTCACCACCAAACTGTAACGTAAACTGATCCAAGGAAGACTTCATCAGCTCCGCTGCAGCTGCAGCTGCACTCCTTATCATGGCAGGCTTTGGCAAAAGCGGCAATGCGTATGTTCCAAAAAAATCTGGGAAATTTATCATTGCATCACGACCTTTAAGTGATAAAGCAGGCACATCATACGCTGCCGCAGCCATCTCCAGTGTTGGGTATGTCCCAAGCCAAATACGTTTGCTTTTACGTGGTTCTCGGATCTCCGACACCCACTTCCCATTACGACTCCGTATACCACGATAACTTGGATGTTTCACGCTGGCCACCGGACTCCGGCGATTTGAAAAGCTACCGGAAGGAGATGAGTTGTTCATGAAAGTGGTTTTGGGTGGTAAATGAGGAAAGATAGAGAGTGTTATTCGAGACAAAAATTGAAAGCGGCGTTCGAGATTCAGAGTAGAGGAGTGTCAGTCATCTATATTCTACACACCAACACACTCTGGCTCTATATATATACAAGTATAAAAATGTTTACAGAAAAAAATGTCGCGAATACCAAGATTTACGACGGAAATACTTTTGCTATCGGTGTATTGGTGCCGCGTTAGAGACAGCCAGGGGATTGGCGCGTGGGCACCGAAGTCGTGGAGTACGATACTTCGTATTCCAGTAAGTTTTTGTTGCATTAATCGTTAATCTTAGTAAGACAATTATAGTTTTATTATTTTATTTAAATAATTATTGTTTTATTTTAAACATTGTTCACATTACAAAAAAATTTCAGAAAAACTACAAATATCTGTTTTTATACACATCTTTTTTAGGAACAATAACATATTTTCATAAAGTTTTTCTATAGCACGCAAATTAAAGAATTGTTAAGAATAACCACATTTTTTTCATGCCACCATTTAGAAAAATACACGTTGCCTATTAAAATCGACATGGCCTGAGGAAAAGTAGGTTGCAAAAAATCAATTTTTTCTCCAAATTTTAAACTTTCATAACTATTTCTTACGGAGTCCTTTTGAATAGATTTTTTTATTGTGTTATTTATAATAACAGCTATCCACAAAAGTAACACACTTCTAAATTGGAGGTCGGGGAGTCATTCATGCATTTAGCTCAAAAGTCGGTGAAAAATATAACAAAAATCAACTTTGATTCTTCATAAATTTTGTATACAAACTCCGTTTGAGTTGATTTTTTTCCATCGTGTTCTTTGTAACAATTGTTAACCATAGATATATCACAAAATTTGGATATCAAGAACGTATTTTTAAAGCTCCAAATTAGGATGCTTTGTGATTTTGGTGTTTCTTATTGTTTATTGGGACGCTTCATTTAGTAGATACAATATTAATGGATAACATATAACATGACACACTCAAGTGGTATCCATGTAACATTATACATACACTTAAATATGTATATATTTATGCTACATAAATGGTAACACCACCAATACATCATTTGATAATTCACATTGAGGAGGATACGGTAGATAGTTCATTGATTCAGTTCGGTATATGATGAGGCTAAAACTTAATCTTGAAGATCGATTAGATCTTAAACAGGTGAATAAATATTAAACAGCAAGAACACGAAAATAAAGAACAAGTCAAGAATGAATCAAACGAGTCGAATGATTAAAAATAAACCCTCAGAAGAGCTCGATTAAGAACATCAACTGTAGAGGATTAGTAGGTTTACAGGAACGATAAAGAGAGAAAACTATAATGCTATCGTAATGCTATCGTCTTCTAGATCGTTAACCTAATATGAATGCAAGCATATACTTATATAATAAACCTAACGGACTCTCGGTTGGACAGGCCCAAACCGGAGCACAAAACATATGGACTAATAGCCGAGCCCAATGACGCAATCCTTGAACGAATCTTCAACCCAACAATCTCCCCCTTTGCGTCAATTGGAGCGAGATCTTCACTTGTTACTTGGGCCAGCAGCGGTGGCAGGTACTTTCTTCTTCACAGTATTAAACAGACGCGAGATGAGAGCCAGTATCGTCTGTCTAAACCTGATGTACCATTGGATCATATCGTTGAAGTATTTAATATCATCCGCTGCATTCTCTTTACACCTTTGGATGATCGACAACACATGCTCTAGACAAGCAGTGGTGTAAAGATGTTTGTCAGCTAAAGCAAAGAGACATTTCTGTCCTTCTGCTCTAGTGAACATGACCGAATTGCGTCTCGGGTCGATCTTGCCCATTTTCATTTGATTGAGATCACTGGCCGATCCCACAGGAGCTATCTTCGGTTTCTTCTTGAAGACAGTGGCTACCTCCTGATCCATTAGGGCTACCTCCATGATGTAACAGACTAACATCCTTTTGAGATGGTCTATAATCGGATCATATTCAGCTTCATTCGTCAAGAGGATGTTATGCAAGACGATCCAATCATGAGGATTTAGGTTCGGTAGATCTGCCAGGGATATAAGATGTTCAGTTCTTGCAGACCCTCGGATCACCTTGAACCGAACATTGATGAATCTTCCTTCGGTATAAGGCTTCAATACCCGAACATTCACTATCTTCTGGGCGCTCCATGTTAGATACCGAGGACGAGCAGCCTTCAGATAGAAATCGATCAGCTCCCTATCAACCTCAGGATTCGGATGAGGAACTTCAAAAATATTGGAGAAGGCGTGGAAGATAAACGCCTTTCGAGTCAACGGCATGTCGAACTGCGAATCGACAGAATTATAGCAGTCGAAGGAAATCACCGGCTCGAGCCATAGGATGCTGGGAGTATCTATGGCCTCCTTAATCATTCGCTCCCGAGTCCAGGCAGGGAAGAGAGTCTTCCTGCTCTCAAGGAGATCGTGGGCTTCTTTCTTCTTGCGTTCGGCTTCTTCAACCTCTCGCGCCACACGATTGACATCATCATCAACATTGCGACTGTTTTTGTGTTTCAACATGTCCGCAATGGTTTCTTTATCTTCATCTTCATCTTCTTCCTCAGCTATGTTCTTCCCTTTATCCTTCACACCCGAACCCGAAGTTTGACCAGTCGGAGGTGGTTCGGTTGTGTGAGTAGCTTTGGAGGAAGGAGGTGGTTTCGATCCAGACTTCTCTTCTCCCCCTTGTTTCGGAATGGACACGAAACTAGGTAAGCCTTCGATTTTGCTAAGAAGGTCCATGGCAGGAGCAAGTTTTTCAGCAAGGGTTCGCCTCACCGAATGGTTGAGAATCGGATCGTGTGCTTCCAGGATGTTAGATAGGGCAACGTGTACATCCGAAACACATGTTTGTATGACCTCCCTTTCGGATCGAAGAGCTTCAAGCTGTTGTTGTGAGTTTGAAAGCTGAGTGCTCTTGACCTTGAGGGCGGTGGTTTTGCTTGCCAGGATGTCCATCAAGAGTTTTCAGCTGCGAGATCCTCTTGAAGCTTAGCGAGGCGCTCATCAATGGAGGCACGAAGGGCCGAGTTGTCGTCGCTTATGGATTGGTGAAGGGTAGCGAACGATGTCAACTCCGTTGAGACGAACGTGGCCAATTGTTGAACGATTGGTTCCAACGTTGTCTTGGTGGCATCAGCGCTCTCCTGTAAGGATTTCAACAGGGAAGAGGCGTCTGAGAATAGTTTATCGACTTTTGCGGTTGCAGCCTCGCAGGCTTTTGTAGAGGCTTCTATGGCGGCTGTGGCTGAAGCTACCGAATCATGCTGAGCCCTGGAGAAGGCATCAACAATCTTCTGAAGAGCGGCTTCAGAGAGAGAGGACTGGTTGTTGGAAGAAGAAGCAAGAAGTAAGTCAACCTTCTCGTTTAGCTCCTTAAGATGCTTCTTTGTCACTGGAGCATCATCCTCTTCGTCACTTTGAACCTGAAACGGACTAAAGTAGACCGAATCGAAGGTCATGTTTTCACCGCCAAGAAACGGGTTATCTCCATCAGAGGCATGATCTGGAGATGGTGGGGGTGGTGAAGCTGGGGGTGTGTTGGTTTTTGTAGGTTCAGGTTGAGTGTTGGTAGGGGTAGTTTCAAGTGGTGGTTGAGTGTGGGTAGGTTCGGTTGTATGCTGGGTTTCGGTTTGAGGTGGTTCGGTTACAGGTGGTGTTTCGGTAGCAGTTGTGAAAATGGGTGGTGGTATAGGGAAAGAGGTTGGAGGAATAGTGGTAGTGGGGTTTATGGTGGGAATGGAAGTAGGGATTGTTTGAGTGGGTGAAGGAATGGGTGAGTTATGGATTTCCATGTCTGGGGTAGGAGATCGGGGTGGGGTGTTGCCTCTTGGAGTCTTCCTTCTCTTCGGTTGCGGTGACTGGGCAGGTTTTGTTTGTTTCCTCTTCCTGGGAGAAGGACCTTTAGGAGCTTTGGTCACTTGCTTCCCTTTATCCGCCTTTTTGCCCCTGGGAACCGGTTTGTCAGCATCATGGATGGACTTTAGCATTTTCGGTGTAAGTTCCCTAGGACCAGACGCCTTGAACTATTTAACCGTCCGGATGATCCTGCTGTCGGATGGGACGTCGCCATACATTATCTCCGGAATAGAGCCAATGAAAGAGAACTTGGATGCATCAGAGACAATGATCTTCGTGGTATGAAAAGTACCGACCGAAGACATCGATGCACCAGCAGCAGTGGGAATATCCAACTTATCCATCGCCCATTTGGTGATAAGAATCCAGAACCAGGCAAACGACACCTCAGAATGTCGTTATGAAGAAGAAAGGCTCTGGATGAGCTGTTGCCAGAGGACCAACCCAAAGTCTAGGTTGACTCCGTTGTAAATTGCGTACATAATCGACAAGAACAGTCGACTAGCACCATCGGATCCTGAGCTCCGTTCAGATAAGCCCTTGAAGAGGACTGTGAACATGCCGTTCCACTGCGGCGGCAAGCAGGATTTCTTGAACTTTGCGACGGAGACGAGCGCCTCCGTGTACCCCATGTTATAGAACATGTTGTAAAGATGCCCAATCGGAATCGTCTCCGGATTAATTCTCGATGGGTCAGCAGCCAAACCTAGCAAAGTACCAAAACGTTGTCGTGAAATGGAGGTCTTGTGATCAGCAACCTCGAAGAAGACGCGCTCAACTGCTTTGTCGTAATAGGCAGTCGCATACACCTGCGAGAGAATCACCATAGGCACAGATTCAATCCTGGAGAGAGCAGGAGCGATTTAGGAGTACTTCAGGCACTCGATGATCGGCGACATATAAGAGTCGTACGCCAGAGGGTTTAGATCGATCACCAAGCATTGTTGTGGACGAATAGGAAGGATGTGTGAGGTAGCATGGACTGAGGATGATTCTGCCATTGTTGAAAGTTGAAGAAGATGATGAACAGGGAAGCTTTTGTGAGTTTTTGTTCTCTTGAAATTTCGGAGGCAGTAAAGAGGTAAATGGGAGTGAAGACTGCCTTATATAGTGATTGTAAGGAGAGAGAAAAATCTGTTCAAATCTTCTATGGAAATACGAAAAGGTTTCCTGGAATGACAGATGCGTGACAGTGTAGGCATGCGATGATCACGTGGAGAGAGAGTGTCAGATTCCTAGGATCACGCCGCCCAACAAGCGCCGTTTCAGAACAAACCGTTTCAAATCCTCACGCGCCTTTAAGTGCCAGAGAGGAATCGCTTGAAATTCGCACACGTGTCCATTATGTCAGTAAAAGAGTGGGCGTTTCAAATTCACACGCACCCCTTTTTTACCGTCGTTTGAAATTCAATCCTTTTAACTCCCGCCTGAGTCAGCAACCCTTCGTCTTATCTTTTAAATCACATCTTTTGAATAAATTACCCACGTGGATGATTTTTGACCACATCTTGATAATTAACCACCAAAGCAATAATACAACCTGTAATTATTAGTAACGGAATTTTGGAAAATCAAAGATTTTCGTGCTAAGAGTGTAAAAAGAAAAGAAATATAACAACTCTTTTGAGGAATGACTGTGATGTCAATAATGACACGAAACAAATGATCCCGGGCACGAATCTCTTCCTTCAAGATCAAGAGAGACCTCAAAGTGTTAATGTGGTTTCCCGTTGAATTACGATCAAACACTTATTAATAAATGTTGAAAGGCTTCTTCTAATTTGGCTACTTCATGGTGGCTTTCGCTTTGATGCAACAATTCTAATCTTGAAATAAGAAAGAAAGTGATCAAAGTACTTGTGAGACCGGTGTAGTCTGTTGAACAAGTAGGTAGGAATTAATTTTAAATTGGCTTGGAAAATAGAAAATCTCAAAAAAAAAATTAAAAACTGGATCCCAAGGAAAGAAATGTTATGGTGTTTAACAATTTCATAGGAATCACACAAAATAAAATTTGAGATTTCATAATGGTACAACCGTCAATTCTTTGGTGAAAACTTGAGCAAATTAATTGTTCACCGTCAATTCAGAATTGGTGTTGAATTTTGGGTTTCACTCAGCTCGTAGTGGCACGAAACTAAGATCATAAACACAGCTGTTGTGTAACCATAAACCTCAGTGGTAATTTCTGAGAGTCTCAAGGATTACGTTGATGAAACGAATGTAATGGAGAAATATAATGGAGATGGTGTAAGAAGATAAAGTACCTCTGCTGCGAAAATAAGGACCAAGCAGAAAACTCTTAACTCATGTGAGAAGAGAGTGAGGTAGCTCACGATTAGAATAAATGTGGTAGCCTTATTGGGAAGACAAGGTTTGTTTATACCAGGTCATGAAGGCTATTATTCAAAATCTTATGAGGCTTGGGACACATACAGCAGCATGCTTCTAGGGACACTTAAGTAATCCAACAATTATATCCCCATAAACGAACGAACACACAAACAAAATTAAAAGAGAAAAATATTTTTGGAGTTTTTGAGATATATTAAAGAAATAAAAAAAATAGAAGAAAATAAAAATAATAAAAAAATAAGTAAGAAAAAAATAAGACTTAGAAAAAGAAAAAAAACTTTGGAAAAATTTGAAAAACCGAACCCGAACGTTCGGTTGGTTTCGGTTGGGAAAAATTTGAAAAACCGAACCCGAGCGTTCGGTTGGTTTCGGTTGAAGAAAAATTTGAAAAACCGAACCCGAACGTTCGGTTGGTTTCGGTTCAAGAAAATTTTGAAAAACCGAACCCGAGCGTTCGGTTGGTTTCGGTTCAAGAAAATTTTGAAAAACCGAACCCGAGCGTTCGGTTGGTTCCGGTTCAAGAAAATTTTGAAAAACCAAACCCGAGCGTTCGGTTGGTTTCGGTTCAAGAAAATTTTGAAAAACCGAACCCGAGCGTTCGGTTGGTTTCGGTTCAAGAAAATTTTGAAAAACCGAACCCGAACCTTCGGTAGGTTTCGGTTTTGGAAAGTTTTGAGAAACCGAACCCGAACCTTCGGTTTTGGAAAATTTTAGAAAACCAAGGAATTTAGACATGCAATCAGAAAATACTTTTAACAATAAGATAAACAACTTTGTAAAAGAAATATACAACTAAGAAAACTACCTTTGTGGTGACGAGCGAGTCAGATGATTTAACCGAACCTGAACGTTCGGTCAATTTCGCTTCTTACGTTTGAGATTGAGAGGTAGTGTGAGGTACTGACTCTGATTCCATCATACCTAGCCCTTGCAGTATTCTGTTGAATGATGCTTCAGAAAGAGCTTTGGTAAAGACGTCAGCCAGTTGATCAGTGGTTCGAACAAAGTGTACTTCGACGTTTCCATCTTCCACGTGATCTTTGATGAAGTGATACCTCAGTGCTATGTGTTTGGTTTTAGAGTGTTGCACTGGGTTATGACAGATCCTAATTGCACTTTCAGAGTCACAATATAGTGGGATCTTCTTCATATTGAGTCCATAGTCTCGAAGTTGACTCTGGATCCAAATCACTTGAGAGGTGCAGGATGCAGCGGCTATGTATTCCGCTTCGACAGTAGACAACGACACGCACGTTTGTTTCTTGGATTGCCAGCTAACCAACTTCCCATCAAGGAATTGACAGCCGCCAGTGGTGCTTTTTCTGTCGAGTCCACATCCTCCAAGGTCAGCATCTGAATAGGCTTGAACGAAGAAGCCTGAGTTGGAAGGATACTATAGACCTAAGGAGGTGGTTCGCTTGAGATAGCGTAAAATGTTCTTCACTGCAAGCATGTGAGGTTCGCGTGGGTTTGCCTGAAATCGAGCACAATAACACACAGAAAACATGATGTCAGGCCTGCTAGCAGTAAGATACATTAGTGAGCCTATCATTTGACGATAAAGCGTGATATCAACAGCCGGTTTGTCTAGGGATGGAGTTAGCTTGGTGCCGAATGCCATTGGGAATTTGACTTTGGAGTCTCCCATCATACCAAACTTTGCTAAGAGAGTCTTCGTGTAGGCTTCCTGATTGATAAAGATGCCTTCGGGTCATTGTCTAATATTTAAACCAAGGAAAAAGTTAATAGGACCCATTGAGCTCATTTCAAATTTAGTCTCCATCAACTTTCTGAATTCAGCTGTTAAGCTGGGATTCGTAGAGCCAAAGATGATGTCATCGACATAAATTTGAACTATCATAAGGTGGTTACCTTCCTTTTTGCGAAAGAAGGTTGGGTCAACCGAACCTTGTTTGAATTTAGACATCTTTAAGAATTTAGTTAGCGTTTCATACCAGGCTCTCGGAGCTTGTTTAAGGCCATACACAGCTTTATCCAGAATATGGCAATGATTTGGATACTTTTCGTTCACGAACCCAGGAGGTTGCTCCACATACACGGTTTCTTCGAGTTCTCCATTAAGAAATGCACACTTGACGTCCATTTGGAAAACTTCAAAGTTTTTGTGGGCAGCATAAGCAAGAAATATTCTTACAGATTCTAGCCTAGCTACAGGAGCGAAAGTCTCTTCATAATCAATCCCTTCCTCCTGACAATATCCCTTTACTACCAGACGAGCTTTGTTCCTTATAACATTCCCTTCCTTGTCCATTTTATTCCTAAAGACCCATTTGAGACCAACAACTGAGGCATCTGGAGGAGTTGGAATGAGGCGCCAGACTTTGTTCCTTTCAAATTCGTTCAGTTCGTCTTGCATTGCTTGAACCCAATCGGAGTGATCGAGAGCAGTGTTAACTGTCTTCGGTTCAACTTTTGATACGAATGAGTTAAACATACAAAACTCAACCTTTGAAAATAAGGATGTTTGTTTTGCCTTCAGTTGTGATCGGGTCAGAACCTTTTCGGAGACATCACCAACCACTTGAGAGATAGGATGATCTCTGGTCCATTTGGTGAGAGGAGGATAGTTTGGATCAAAGGTTGGGTCTAGTTCAGCATTGATCATTTCTTCTGGCTTGGATTGGCTTTCGTAGTCGAGTGACATATCACCATGCTCCCCCTCGATTGATAAGCTATGAGAAACTTGAGGTTCAGAGGTTTCTTGTGGTGCTGGACTTTCAGGCGTTGATGCACCTTCGGTTGGAGAAGCACTTTCGGTTGGAGTTGGACTTTCGGTAGCAGGTGTAGAGCTTGGCTCCCCCTCAACATGTGAGCTTGGCTCCCCTTCGACTGAAGCATCGTTACATGGAGGTTCATCAGAATTCGATCCTCCTTCGTGCATTCTCCTGGCAGCTTCTTCGACAATTTGCTTCATGTGGTCTACCTTGTTGTCAGCTGCGCCTGCTTCTGAGAGAGTAGCTTTCTCTGGTTCGTCAAATAGCTCCAGAAACTTCTCGTATAGATTAGCGATCGAGACTGTGACTTGGCCAGTTTGAGGAAAGATTTCCCCAGCTGTGTCTTCTTTGGCCTGTAGCTTTTTGACATAGCTATCGTCAAAAGTCACGTAATAGGTCTCTTCGATTTTTCTCGAACGCTTGCTTAGGACTCTGTATGCTTTGGAAGTGAGAGAGTAACCCAGAAAGATTCCCTCGTCGGCTTTGACATCGAACTTGTTGCGGTGTTCTTTAGAGTTAAAGATGAAACACCGTGAGCCGAACACATGGAAAAATTTCACATTGGGCTTTCTGTTGTTGAGATCTCGTATGGTGTGAGCGTGAATCGTTTGTTGAGATAAGACCTGTTCTGTGTAAAACAAGCAGCAGAAATTGCATCAGCCCAAAAATAAAGAGGTAAGGAAGCGAAACTTAGCACAGTTCGGGCAGCTTCACACAAAGATCGGTTTCGTCTTTCGACAATTCCATTCTGTTGAGGTGTGTAGGGAGCTGAGAAGTTGTGACTTATTCCCTTTTCTGCTAGAAATTCTTCAAATTCCCTGTTCTTGAATTCCAGACCATTGTCGCCTCTGATGTTGCGAACGACCTTCTTGAGCTGTACTTCAATCTGCTTGATGAACACTTTCAGCTTATGAGTCGCTTCAGATTTGAGCTTTAGAAAGAACACCCATGTAAATCGAGAAAAGTCATCAACAATAACAAGAATATACTTGCTACCACCGATGCTTTCGATAGATGATGGACCACACAAATCAATATGAAGTAATTCGAGTGGTTCAACTACTTTTGTGTTAATTACAGATGGATGACTTTGACGACTCTGCTTCCCCATTTCGCATGCAGCACACAAATGATCTCTGTCGAACTTGAGCAATGGAAGGCCTCGAACATGACCTCCAGTGACAAGTTTGTTGATATCTTTAAAGTTGAGATGAGAGAGTCTTCGGTGCCACAACCAGCTTTCGTCAGATTGAGCTTTTGATAACAAGCATATAGCTGGGTTTCCTTTGATGGGTTTAAGGTTTAGAGGAAACATTTCACCCTTTCGCTCCGATTTGAGAATTACTTTCTTCGTCTTCTTCTCAATAATTTCAGAACCTTCATCGTCGAATGAGACTTTGAGACCTGTACCTCCAACAAGCTGAGATACACTGATGAGGTTGTGTTGTAGTCCTTCCACATAAGCCACATTCCTTATAGTAAAATCACCATTAGTTATCATTCCGTATCCCTTTATGGTGCCGAAAGAATTGTTTCCAAACTTGACTTGCCACCATTTGAGAGAGACCTGTATTCCCTGAGCTCTTCTTTCCTTCCTGTCATGTGACGCGAGCAGCCACTATCTATGTACCATTCTTCGTCGAACTGCTCGTCACTTATAACCTGCAAAAATTAAGCAGATTTAGGAACCCAAAGTTTCTTGGGCCCATGTGAGCTTTTCATAGGAACAGGAATAGTAAGAGAGATTTCAACAAGATATGTTCGTTTTATAAGTGTTGTTTCATCTTTCTTTTTAATGGTAAAAACTTTGATTTTATTAGGATTAGGTGCGTTCGGTTTAGACTCAGGTTTGGATGCATTAACCTTCTGTTTGCCTTTTTGTTCAGCTGACGAATGAGATTTTTGAGAACGAACAGAATGAGCTTTAGAGCAAGGTGGAGATGAATTGGAAGAAGTAAAAGAATTAGATGAATGAGAAGGAGTGGGCTTAGATTGAGATGACTTCTTGGCTGGAGACTCTAGGTGACCCTTTTGCTTTAGATCATTGGTGGGACTGACCTTAGAGTTTTGATCTCTTTTGACTTCAGAAACGAACCTTTGCTTTCGGTTGGAGCAGTTCTCTGAACCGAACCTATGCTTTCGGTTGGAGTCATTCTCAGAACCGAGCCTTTGCTTTCGGTTGGTATTCTCTTCTGAACCGAACCTTGGCTTTCGGTTGTTGTTCTCTTCTGAACCGAACCTTGGCTTTCGGTTGTTGTTCTCTTCTGAACCGAACCTTGGCTTTTGGTTGTTGTTCTCTTCTGAACCGAACCTTGGCTTTCGGTTGTTGTGGCTCTCATGCTTTTTGACAGGATTGTTCTCAAACTTCAGATTCTTGTCTTGATGTGAGAAATATGCATTTTGGGATTGCCAGAATTGCTTCCTTTCAGAGAGATTCTTCCTGTATCTCTGGTTCCTTTCACGTTTCTTATTCCTCATCTGCTTCGGTTGATGATGAATATTGGCTTTCATTTTCGGTTTCTCCTTAGCTGGTTCACTTTGAACTGTAGGAGTTTCACTTTGAACTGAGGAACTAGAGGGAATGTCTTCTTTTGCCGAATTTCCATTCTCTTGAGCAATGTCTTTCGTACCACTAGTACCTGGCTCATCGAAATTATCTGGCTTATTCAAGGGTTCTGGTATGTATCTACCTTTACTCATCCATGAGGTTCTTTCTGATAAGCCTACCGTTTCATTTGCATTATCTATTGGAGCTGACCAGAAGTACTCATCGCAGCCATCAGCATTGTCTTCGTTTACAATAGCTGTGAGTTCAGCGGTCTGATGTTCAGTTACTCCAGTGACCTTGTACACTTGATTTGGAGTGGTCCTGACCTTTTGATATACAACCGCTTTCTCTGCTAAGATCGGGGACTTTTGTTGGGACAATCGAGCGAACTCCACTGAATTTTCAGAAATTAGATTCTTGTGGTTTTCAGGCTCGTTTTTTACAAATTCTGAGCAGTCAACCGTGTCCTCTACAGAAATTTCACTCATGTTGTCGTCCTCATTAAGCTCAGATGCATTTTCAACATCAATTTTGTTTTCTGAGCTCAAGTTGGCGTTCAAAGAGTCAAATTTTTGTATGGTTTCGGTTCTCAGTTTAAGTCTATCATTTTCATCCAAAAGGTTTTTGAGCATGTCCTTGTGGTCCTTGGATTTAATGAAAGATTCAATTTTGTCCAGTCCATACATATAGGTCGGATTGACGTCATCAGATGATATCACACTCTCACAATTATAAGCTTCAGCATCGATTTCATCCTCCTTAAACTCAAGGAAGGGCAAAATCATGCGATGGATCTTTTGGCCTATTTCACAGTCCAAGTGAAGCTGAGTAATATTAGAATAAATTGCAATTAAACAAAAAACATTCCGCTGTTTTAACAACTTTAAATTGTCTCTTTGTAAATAAATATTTTCGTCTTTTATTTTAACTAATTCAGACTCCTTCAACTCGATCCACATGCGCCGCTCCTCACTCTTCGAAGACACCCTGCTTAATTGATCAGTTAGGTTAGAATTGGTGACTCGAGTTTGAGTTAAACTACTATCTAGATGAAAAATTCTTGTATTAACATTTTTTAGTTCTTTCTCATATGAGGATTGTGGTACTTTAAATGAAACGAAAATCGATTGTACCTTCTTGATCAGTTCATCGAGCTCATTGAACTGCTGGCTGAGCGGTTTGGCCGTAAAGCACATATCCTGCAGTTCCTTCGGTCCATTGCTTCCACCATCAGTGTTGTATCCCCTCAACTGAGATACATCGGACACCATGAAGCACCTGCCTTCACTGCTCTCCTCTTTAGCCACACAAGCCTTTCCATGCGAAGGCTTCCTCACTTCATCGTCTTCGGAGTCGGTTGACCAAACTTCCACGCTACCGAACTCGTCATCAGCAACCGAACCCTGCACAATTAGAGCATTCATGGAAGGGTTAGCGGTAGATTTCTTCTTTCTCATCTCATCAAGCCTTTTCTGCAGCACAGCTTCCTCATCCTTTTCCTCATCTTTTTCAGCCATCTTTTTGAGGACACAATCTTTAGCATAGTGGTTTTTCCTACCATAGTAGTAACAACTTACTCCAGAATCACCATCTGCCTTCGGTTCCTTCTTGGGCTCTTCAACCTTCGGTTCATTGTTAACTTTTTCTGAACTATAACTCCCCTGCCAGTTTCGGTTTTTGTTGCTGGGGAATCTCTTCTTAATGAACCTCTTGGGGTTAGACACCATCATAGCATAATCCTCAGATGTGAGGTCATACTCCTCCAAGTTGAGGTCTTCATCCTCCATCACAGCTTTACTTTTTGACAGGAGGGCCAGTGAACCTAGGCTTGAAACAACGTTCTTTTCCTGCAGCACAATCTTCTCCTGGGACTTTAGAATACCCACCAGTTTCGCCAAAGAGTATGATTTAAACTGCTCATGGGCTTTAACTGTTGACACCATAGCTCTCCATTCTGACCTTAGACCATTTAAGAACGTAACCTTCTGCTCGATAAGCTTCCTTTCGATGTCATGTTTGATCATCCTGCTGAGAAGATGATTGAAGCGATCGAACGTCTGGGTCACAGTTTCTTCGGCTCCTTGCCTGAATTCTCCAAACTCAGATAAGAGCAAGGTTTGGATAGAATGTTCAAGATCCTCGTCTGTAGAGTACAGTTCGCGAAGTCTATCCCAAACTTCCTTTTCCGTTGTGCATGAGCTAACCAACCTGAAGCTGTCGGACTGAAGGGCGAATCTTATCAATCTTAACGCCTTGATATTACACTGGAATTTATCCTCCTCATCTTGCGCAATATCTTTGACATCCTTCAGCAGATCATTATACTCCTTTTGAGTTTTAATAATCCTTGACGTTGCAGAATGAGAAAAACGTCCATTAATGATTGCTTCCCATATGAGGTATCCATTATCCTCAGATCCTATCACGTAGTCTTCGAAGTGATGCGCCCAGACTTCATAGTCATGGGTATATAGGATTGGAATCTTCGTGGTTGAACCGATGCTGTTGGAAATATTGATGGGATTTGATTGCGACTCGTCCATTATGATCGAAAAACCTGTTCAAAGATCAGACTTATAATAAATCAGATTAGGGCAAAACAATAAATATCAAGATACGTCAATAATGGGATGACGGCTCAATAAATATCAGTAATTGCGGAAAAACCCTAATTGAAACCTTTTCACAGAAAAGATGTGTATCGATTACACAGCCTCCTGCTCTGATACTAATTGATGAGACTAAAACTTAATCTTGAAGATCGATTAGATCTTAAACAGGTGAATAAATATTAAACAGCAAGAACACGAAAATAAAGAACAAGTCAAGAATGAATCAAACGAGTCGAATGATTAAAAATAAACCCTCAGAAGAGCTCGATTAAGAACATCAACTGTAGAGGATTAGTAGGTTTACAGGAACGATAAAGAGAGAAAACTATAATGCTATCGTAATGCTATCGTCTTCTAGATCGTTAACCTAATATGCATGCAAGCATATACTTATATAATAAACCTAACGGACTCTCGGTTGGACAGGCCCAAACCGGAGCACAAAACATATGGACTAATAGCCGAGCCCAATGACGCAATCCTTGAACGAATCTTCAACCCAACAGTATACAGCTCGATACATAGTAAAAGTCAAATTATAGTTAATAAATAGGTGAATTTCTACATTCTAAATGATCTCATCATCACTACCGTGTGCCCACACGATAAACCACTTTTTTGCTATTTCCGACATCTACAAATCTTGCGATCGAGATGTACATATTTATTTTGCAAAGAATCTATAACTTCAAAGTTGAAACTATAAACATGTATTGCCTATCATGCTCAACACTTGTGCATCCTCATACGCAGTATGTCCTCAGAATAAGGTGTAAGATCATTAAAAAAAAACCCTTACAAAAAAACATTTTGAACAGACACCCCTGGGGTAGTAGTGGTAAGATCGAATAGGGCTGAGAATCCTTTCATTGACCTTTCTTTTCTATAACGAAAAAGCCCTCCTTAGTTTCTAAACTAGCAGAATCGCAGGACATAAAAGGTGTAAAAGTTGCTCCAAAAATTGTTGGGAGATTAGAAATAGGAATGTTGCTTCTGAATGTGCCGGAAGACTTGGACATGTCGTATAATGGTTGGAAACAGTACTTCTAGGCTCTTTTCGCATGAATACAAATGTGCCGAATCAAAATAAACCAAAGAAACATCTTCAAAACATTTGCTAATCCTCATCCGCGACGTGGGAAAGCAACACTACATCGTGGTGTCGAGTGAGGAGTCACAATGATCGTGAAAAATAAGAACGCCACGATGTGGTCTAATGGTTCCACGTCGTGGTGACTTCTCAGAATGTCTTTAAGAGCCAAAATAATGCATCTTTTCTTCTTAAGGGCTTATGACCATTACCGAACTCTTCTTTCTGTAGAGTTCCTTCAAAACACTTCTCTTTATCAAGTAGGGAACCCCACACTTATTAAAAAATATGGTCTTCAATTGTAATATTCAAAACTCACACGGTTTTTTATCTCTTGACAAATCAACATTTGACCCCGATTGTTGAAATACCTGAAAGCATCCGAAGGGTAAAAGTTCTGCAAAGATCTGAAACATCAAGAGCATGAACATTGAAAAATAAATAAATAAACAAAAAATAAAAATAAAAACTCACTAAAATAACTAAAAAATAGAAAACCAAAATAACTAAAAAGGATATTACGATCACACGTCTTCGTTGAAATCAAACTATAATTGTTGAATAAATCTATAACATCCCCCTCTGGCACGTTCCATAATATTATCCGATTTGGGTTCCCGGCACGAAAACTTCCTAGGGGGTCAACCATCCCTTGATTACTCTCACCTGGGCACGCTTAAATGCAGAGTTCTTATGGGAACTTCTACCCCCACTGCTTTAAAACGCGTTGTGACAAGGAAGGTATCCACACCCATTATAAGGAAATTTTTTGTTTGCCTTCCTAGCCAATGTGGGATTAGGTTCAACCTACCTTCACCCCCCATTATAGGGTTCGACGTCCCCGTCGAACAAATCGACCCGTGCCCAACTCTGATACCATTTATAACACCCCCCTCTGGCACGTATCACAATATTGTCCGCTTTGGGCTTCCGGCATGAAAACTTCACTGGGGTCACCTATCCCTGGATTGCTCTCGCCCGGGCACCCTTAACTGCAGAATTCTTATGGGATCTGCTGCCCCCACTACTTTAAAACGTGTTGTGACAAGGAAGGTATCCACACCCCTTATAAGGAAATGTTTCGTTCTCCTTCCAAGCCGATGTGGGATCAGGTGCAACCCACCTTCACCCCCATTGTAACATCTAGTTTTGAAGTACTTCCATTATTGATCCTTATATTGAGATGTATTACATTTTTGGTCCCTAAGTTGTGAATGAATGTGCAAAAGGAGCCCTAGTGGCATTTTCATAATTTGGACTTGAGGAGTACGCCATGCGTACTAGTGTGTACGTTGAGCATCAGTATACGCGGGGCGTACTTGCCAGTTAAGGAAACCCTACTTTTTAGTGTCTCACTCGTATTTAAGCACTCTTATGGCCTCATTTCATTCACCTTAACTGCCTCCATCCCTGTCAAACGTTTGTGCAATCCTATTTTCACCTTAAGGAGCCTTTTTAAGCTTAGAAGTGTGTTTTTGGTGCCTTAGAAGAAGGAAGGAAGCCAAGTTCATCTTGAAGGAGTGGAACACTTGGATCTAGGATTTCTACATCATTTGTAACCATTATAAGGTAAAAAGCTTGCAACTTTATCACTATAGCATATAGATCTAGATTTAAATGTATTTATGGATCTTTTTGGTCCCAAAATGATAGATCTTCAATATCTCATGTTCTTGTTCTTTGATATGTCCTTTCAGACCCCATGATGGGTGTTAAGTCATAAAAATGGGTTCCAAATGGTTAGTTTTGCTTCATGAATGATTTAGAAGGTCCTAATGGAATAAGACATTGTGTTAAGCACTTATTAATCATGCTAGATCATAAAGTATGAGACCTTATGACTCCTATGAGGATTTTAGCCATGGATCTGAACTACGGAAGTAAGAGCTTAAGCCATTAAGCTCTTAATGGGGTTTGGGACTTGCGATGCTACACCCCGTGTACTTGGAGTACACCCTGTATACGAGGCCAACCACCCCAATGGTGGTCAACTACGAGGTTGCGTGTACGCCCAACTTAACTCCAGAATAAGCCTCATGTATGCACCTTGAGTTGACTCAGTCGAGTTGACTCAGTTGGCTTGACTCAGATGGGTTGACTCCGTTGACCTAGATGGTTTAACTAGTTGACTTTGACAAACTTTGACCTTGAGGGTATTTTGGGATTTTGATGGAAATTGGTCATTGGTGGGAATAGGTGTCGGTTAGAGAGTTAAGATTCTGAGTCGGGACCTCATCAACTTCTGTTCAGTTTGTGAGGTGAGTTTTCCTCACTGTACTTCAAGGTCAAAGGCACCGAAGCCGACCCATTAGATTAGATATCCTGTTATGTCATAGTATGTTATTGTGATTTAGTGATCTGTTAGATCGATATCCTGGTATATAGGATGATGTTATGCTTAGTGATCTATAGATCTGCCCGGTTGCCTGTTGACTAGTTATATGTTGGTCAGTGATTGAGGTTTTACTGCTAAGTGCATGATCCAACAGACCAGAGGCATTCCAACCCGATGGATGATCAGGCCCGAGGGTACTCTATCCCGAGGATGACTGGACCTATTGTATATTGGCATTCCAACCTGATGGTTGATTTGGCCTAAGGTATTCCAACCCGATGGTTGATTTGACCTTATATGATTGTATGGTATATGGTGAGACTGGACTGCTTTGTGCATCAGTCAATAGGCACGAGGTATTCCAACCCGATGGTTGATTAGACCCAAAATGTTGGGTATTCTAACTTTATGTTTGATTTATGATATGAGGGTATTCCATCCCAGGGATAACTGGGACCATCGTAGACATGCCTGGTATTCCAGCTCGAGGCTGATTAGGCCAGACATGAATATTTGAGCATGTTTGTTGTATATGTTATTTGTTTGTGTGGTAGTATTGTGGGGGAACTCGATTAAGCTTCGTGCTTACAGTTTTGCTTTATTGTTTTAGATACTTTAGTGGACTGTGGCAAGGCGAAGGCGTGACCGTGCACATCCTTGGTTTTACAACTGATTTGATTTTGGGAGACTCTGATTTTAAATAATATTTTGGAAATGATAGCTTGTAATCACTTTCATTAATAAATGGATCGCTTTTGAAAAGTTTATATTTCTTGTGATTTTTATGTGTGTTACAAAATCCCTTGCATGTTAGAGGTGGTTTGTGAAAACAAAAACTTTTGGGACCGGTCAAACTATTTTCTTTGTTTTCTTTACACCATTAACTAATAACTAGAACAAGAGTTGACCCAACATGTCAAGAGTAGTAAGAGTTTGGTCTACCACTCAACCACCTCGATACGTCTTGCTATACTACACCTCAAAGATTGTGTTCGACAAATCACCAAAGTAGTAAACTCAACAAGTCAAGAATTCCCTAATCTCTTGCAATCTCGAAAACCATGCAAAAAGTAAAACCTAGCAATGTGTATGATCACGAATTCCTACACATAAACACAAAAACCTTCCCGACAAGTGACATGATATCAACGAAAATAAAAATAAAAATAAAATAAAACTAAAAATTTAAAAACAAATAACGAATAATCTAACAAACTAAATTCATTGAAAATCGTTCCCCGACATTGGCGCCAAAACGTTGATGTGTGTTTTTATGTGTATAATTTAATTGCTCAAGTTTTAAATTTATAAAACTGATTTAATTGCAACCAAACTATTAACCACACTAGGCAAGTGAACCTAATCGTGCAATAATATAGTTGTGGTAAGACGAGGATCGAACACTAGGGGAACGATGATGAATTAATTTGGATTTCTTGATTATAGGTTACACAAATCACACAAAAGCAATCAATAAGGGTTTTATTAAATTAAATCTCAAATATCCTATTAAACTGCAAACTCGATAAACCGACCGAATACAAATATCTTTAGGTACTTTGATTTAGATAAATTACATCTCAAAATAGTGGCTAACCACTGATACAATGGATATTTATTCATTATTCAACGATTCCTAATATAACTACCATCATGGTCACGCTACTGATCATTTGATTTCAACACAACTATTAATTCATTGATCAACTGAATAAACAATCATGCAAATCAATATTCAGTTCGTATTAAGAAAGATTTGATCTTATTTAACCCTGATGGTAATAGGAGTTAAATCATGCATTGAATGGTCATCTACTCATGCACACACATTAAATTTAACCACTTTATTTCCTAACCCTAGGTTTTGGTCCAACTCTAGTCATAATCACCAGTGGTCATTGGACAATTATGATTCAAATTAACACAGTCAAAATGGTCATCTCAACTCTATTAATTCAGCAATAGGGAATAAAGTAACAATCTTTAACATATATGGATCTTTCAATCAAACATGAATAAATTAAATAAGAATACACAATCCAAATAGCAGTTAAACCATAAACTCAAAGATCCATTCAATCATAAGCACAAAGCAAAAGGTTTTAACACCCAAATTAAAAAGTAAACACATAATGGAATCACAGTGGAATACGAATCATGGTCAAAACAACAAACCACATGATCTCCAACATGAATCCACTCCCTAATTGTAGTAAATTAAGTGCTTTGATTTGGCATGCGGAATCGTAAGAACACAAAGAACACAGTGATTTGGGTGCTAAAAGATTTAATCGATTATCTTGAAGAGTTAACAAAAAAGGAATTAGATCTAATCTAGATAATTAACTCACTAAAAACTCTCAATGAACTACATATCTCAAGCACACTCTACAAGTGGTATGCAACCTACTATATATATATATATATATATATATATATATATATATATATATATATATATATATATATATATAGGTGCTAAAATCTCTCTCTCTCTCTCTCTCTCTCTCTCTCTCACTCACTCACTCTCACTCACTCATTCTCCTGTCACAAGGCATCAATCCCATATGCAAGTGGGTCATCAAGTCAATCCATTAAAAAGTCATTGCATGAATAACTTTTCACCCTAACATCTTCCCCCTCAAAGTTAGGAATCGATGACTCGGCTTCAATCTTCCAAAAATGGCAACTTCACGAACTAAGCCCCACGTGTGACAAATGTAAAAATGAACATCAAACCTTCAATTCTTCAATGATTTTCCAATTCGGGTTCTAGAGTGTGAGACCTTACAAACCGAGCATCAAAAGGTAATTTGGAGTATCCACACCTCGAGAAACGATTACCCAAATTTGAGCATAAAAACACACCCAAAAAAATCTTCATTATGTCCAAACCATCATGAACCGGGAAAACCCAAATCTCTTCAAAATCTCAAATCAAATCACTTCATAAACTTCGATTTCTCAAGGTCACATCGGTCTTTAAATCCGCGTAATATGAAAAATTCACAACTTTCGAATTCTGATATTCAGATCTCTCCCCCTTTTTATAAACAAAAATGATTATAAAACCAAAAAGGAATGAGAAAGCGCTCAATTCGGAATTTTCCATACAAAACTCCCCCTTAACACATGGAATAAACGTTTTGCATAAATCCGAAAAATCCAAAAATATCAACATTTTTGAATTCGATACTTCTCGGACCGCCTTTGGCTTAAAATCCAAAAATATCACAATTTTCGGAAAAATGATTATAAAACTATCACTTGTAATCAATCATGGCCCCATTGGCGCCCAACTAATCCATCCCGATGATAACCTTCGATCCTCTCAATGACATCAACAAAAAATCAATAAAGTAGCTCTCACTAAACAAATTCCGAACACACCCACGATGCACCCTTGAAGCACTCACGGTACGGTTATTCCCAATCTCAACCTTTAGTGGAAAATTCAATGTCCTGGGAGCATCACAAAACTTCTTGACAAGCGCAAGAGATACAAAAGATCGGGTAGGTCCCGAATCAAACAGACACATTTGCGGACATACCATTGACTAGAAAGGTCCCCATACAAGATCAAATATAAACATAAGCATAAATAAGGAAAGCAATAAAAGATAAGGATAGTTCACATACCAGTAACCACATTTGGTGTTGCACGAGCCTCATCGGTGGTCATTCTTTATATGCACTGAAAGGTATTGAATAGCCACATAATCCTATCTAGTTACTTTTAACACATGTTGAACTAAAAACACAATACATACAACAAGCCTAACATATAAGTTTTCCTTTTTTACCCTTTGGTTCCAGCACACAAAACAAGGTCTTCAATCTCATAACCACTATCATCAACCATCAATAAGGTCTAAACTTTACTTCCTCAAAGCCCAAAGTTTACATGATTGAATTAGAATCCAAAACTCTCAATTAAGAATCATCCTGAAGCTCGATGTTACATATGTATTGTTAGTTTAGTCGTTTTTTATGGTTTGTTTGTTCTGATGATTTTGTTGATTATGCATACATTTTTGTTAATTGAGATAGAGATTATCCAAATGAGAAAGCAACCATTGACAATATGCGTTCAAGAAAAAATCAAAGTGTTTTGAAGATTACATGCAATCAGGGAGTTTTCTTCATTTAATACTCTAAGCAGATTTTATTTATTTTTAATTGTCATCGTACAATGAGTGAGATGGCAAACGGGCAACAAGTTGTGCTGCTAAGCCTTTTTGAATGGTAAAGCTAATTCTTTTAAAGACTACATCCGAAGATCTAGGGGATATAACATTACTATGCATGATTCGTTGTACTCTTTTAAAGACTACATACTTAATTCTCTTTTTAATGTTCGGGATGAGCAATTTTTAAAGTTTAAGGATGTGTTTAGTGGTAATTTTATGATCACTAAATGTATTAAAAATTTTATTTTACCCCCAATTTTAATATTTTTACATGGTTTTGTAGCTTAAAAAGGCAAATTTAAGTTAAATTTTGCGATTAATTTTAAATCTCCCCGTTGATATTTCTTTGTCTCATTCAGTTGAGATTGACCTGCATTGGTGGGTCCATCACACCTATTTGATATGTTGATGGATTTAGCTTTCTTTTATGAAGTCCAAAGTTCTTAATCAGATTGACCACTCGTTACTTGTTTTTACAAGTTTGCCTAAGTTTCGTATTCCTCATCGCCTATTCGACGGATATCGGCGAAAGTTGGTTTTCGTCCTACGAAATCGAAATATAGTTTTTTAAAAGCTAATTGATATGAAGTTATGGTTTGCATCAACACTTGTCATTACAAGTGCAACCCGAATCCCTCGGGTTCCCCTCTGCTTATACAATTGGTGGGAGTTGGTTTTCTGTTTATGAAAATCAATATATAAAATGTTGTGCTTAAAATTGAATTGACAGTTTTTTATGTCACTTATTATCACCAGTGTTTTCATAGGTTCCCTACTGCCTATTCTATAGATTTTGGTAGGAGTTTGTCTTCTTTTATTGTATTCCAAATTATTTTTATAATGAATTGATGAAAATTTATTTCACATGTTAAAGAAAGTGCGGCCTATTTTGATGGGTTCCTCATCTCTTATTCGACGGATTTATGGGAGTTGAACTTATTTTTATAAAGTCTAAAGGTTTTTAAGGAATTGACGGTGTGGTGTGATGATCTTCATTTTTATGAAGTCCAAAATGAGTTTTACAAGGAATTGACGGAAAGGTTGTGGATGCACAGCTTGGTTGAAGATGTGATTTAAAGATAAAATATTTTGCAACCTGTTTCAACAACATAAGTCAACAAGAAACAAACATCAAAGTGTAAAATTACATGATTTAAAAGGCCAAAAATTCTTAAATTTCAAGTTTATTTTGTGAGGCAATTTTAAATCGGGTAAATGACACAAAAAACACTCTTTTTACACATAAATTAGATTTTAACACCGTGTTTTTATTTGTGTCAATTTTGACACTGTGTTTTTCAATTTGTTACAATTCTGACCACTTGATCGGTTAACCAGGTTACATGCTGACGTGGCATGATGACGTGTCAGTTTTGATGACGTGGCATGCTGACGTGTCAAAAATGATTTTTTTCCCACAAAAAACACTAATTTTCACTGTTTTTCGATTTTGACACTAAGTTTAATTTTTTATTTCAATTTTGACACTATGTTTTTTTTGTTCCAATCGAACATCATTTATCAAATTTTGTTCAATTTTGTCTATTTTCCATTTGAAACCGTATAAATATATTTTTTTTATTACATTTTAAACCGTATAAACTTATTTTTTTCGTTTAAAAACCACATTTTTATTTAAATACAAGGTGTTATTTTTTCTTACATTCAAAGCGTTAGTTATATTATGAAAATCAAACTAACTATAAACTTTTAATAAAATGTAAAAATTTTATAGGTTGCAAACTTGATATCCGAGTTTTAATCGACTACACGCCTTCAAACCTCCAAACACATTTTAAAGTTGCATATGTAATATAAAATACAATTTTTATATAACTGATACATATTTATACATAAAAATATGGTTTGAGTGTAAAAAAAATGTATTTGTACAAAACTATGGTTTTTAAATGAAAAAAAAACATATTTATACGGTTTAAATGTATTAAAAAATATTTATACGATTTCAAATAGAAAATTGTCAACATTGAACAGAATTGGAAAAAAATGATGTTCGATTTGGAACAAAAAAACATAGTGTCAAAGTTGAAAGAAAAAATTAAACCTAGTGTCAAAATCGAAAAAAAAAAATGAAAACTTGGTGTTTTTTGTGAGAAAAAAATTCAATTTTAACACGTCAGCATGCCATGTCATCATGCCACGTCAGCATGCAACCTGGTTAACCGGTCAAGTGGTCAGAATTGTAACAAATTGGAAAACACAGTGTCAAAATTGACAAAAAAAACACGGTGTCAAAATCAAATTTTTGTGTAAAAAAAATGTTTTTTGTGCCGTTTACCCATTTTAAGTCGATTAAGGTCTATTATGCTCTTCTCGAAACACATAAAAGAGAAATGAGATAAAAGGGAATCAAGGTTTTAGTTGATTGTTCAACAAGTCATTTATAAATCCAAAAGAAAGACTACATTTATAGCATTTTTGTTGCTGTTAGATTCACAATGTGAAATGTAAGGAAAAATGAATAGGTTTCCAATTTGATGAGATGATGATTTCAAGAAGAAAAAGTCATTTATTGACTTTCTGTTTTGAGGATTTCTTGGAAATAAAAATATTGGCATCCATATTCGATCTTCACCAATACCCTTCACCCATTAACTCTCTTCGCAACGTCACCAATTCTCCACCCTTATCCCACCATTCAGCCAATCGAAAACACCAAAAAACCGCCACTTGAACCTCCACCACCTCCCTAACGAGCCTTTAGCCATCATCGATCATCCCACATTCCAGTTTCCACCACCATTTTCCCACCATAAACCACCCTTATCTTTACCACAAACAACCGTACACCACCTTAATAACCACCGAATTAACATCACAGCACATACACCATCGAACCACCTTATACCATCATACACCTTAACTCTCCAACCAACACCCCATCATCACAGCCGATACCATCAAATTCGAAGAAAGCACTACCTTCATATCGATCTGAATCAGCCAAGGACCATTTGCTAAGAAAATCAGAGTACAACCGCCTTCTCCTGGTCAGAAATACGTCAGCATTACCGTCAATTCTTCCCTGCGGACTGTTGGATCTCATTGTTGGTTGCTGGTTTTATTTCTTTCGGTCTAAATACTGGGCTGGGTATTTCTTTCTTTTAGTGGGCTCGCAGGCAATAACACAGAAAAAGGGTGTACTCTTGCTTTATGGCCTCTTTTATTTTTCCTTTTAATTGATTTTAAATTTACTCCTATTATTCGCAGAAAATATGTCAAACACTAGTTTTATTAGGTTTATTTTTGTTTAATTAACTGCCATGGAGTAATTTATTTTATTGGGTTAAGTTAATTGGAGTTAAGTGATGATTTTAATGTGCTAAGTTAATTGATACAAGTTGTGTGGCAATTGTTTTCTGTTTAAACAAGTATTTAGTGTCAAAATTGCTTAATCAAGTTAGGTTAATTTACAATGTTTATTATCCGACCAATAATGGATGTTAAACATAAAGTTGAGTAATTACTTAAAACTTTTGACTTGGAGACGAGCGTTAGTTGCGAAATCATTTAAACACAAGTGTGTGATTTCGTGATCCCACTTAAAATCAACATAGACGTGTGTTGGTGCACTTTTAACAAAACCACTAAACCTAATGTTTTTTAATTTTCATCTTGGTGCAAGATGCGCCATTTTGGTTCCTTGATGTGCCATAGTATCCCTAATTAGTCATGCATGCTATGAAGTCCTCTATGATGCTCAAGATTGTTCATGGATGCTCAGAAGTTGGTGAGCTCAAGGAATACGCTATGTTGTGCCGCCATGATGGATGTTCGACCACTAGTGTTCATGATATGCCACCTGTGCATCATGATGCTCCACAATAGCTCATGGTGCTCCATCATGTGTGTTATTGATGATAATATGTTGTATGATAAGGATAAATGTTCCAAAAGCTATTGCATGGCGGATTGTGATTGGTTGATACCTTTCATGGACCTATGGGCCAATGGGCTTGGCCCATTAGGATTTTAGGTTTGATCCCTTAAGTATAAATATGATGCATGCTTAGTCTTTTGATATGTCGTATCATTTGTATCCTTAGCCAAGTAGGACGAATCTATGTTGAGTTATACTTGTAATCTCCATTTGAGAACTATGTGAATAATGAATACTCCCCTCCTGCCCATGTACGTAGGTCACTTTGACTGAACCATGTAAAATATGTCTCTTTGTGTGCTGTTGGTTTTGCTTGTTTTCCACACTACTTCCTAAAAAAGGTCATCAGAACTTGACAAGTGGCATCAAATTTGTATTGAGTCTTGACAAGTATTGTCTGATTTCCAAACAAGTGTTATCAGAGTTACGGTTTGTGTTACTGTGATCGAATATTTCTACTCACAAGTTTGATTTGGAGAAGTTTAGTGGTTTAAATGAATTCACTTTGTGGAAGGTGAAGATAAGCGCTCTTCTTGTTTAACAAGGATGTTCAGCGGCACTAGAAGGAGAGGCAAAATTGCCAAAGGACATGGTAGCTGAAATGAAGGTGGATATTCTAGCAAGAGCGCATATTTTTGTTTTCTTGATTTTGAAAGATAGAGTACTGAAGGTGGTTATAGATTAAACAAGTTCATCTAGGCTTTAGGAAAAATTACGTGAAAAGTATCAGAACAATTCTCTGACAAACAGGTTGTATTAAAAGCAATGTTTGTGTGATCTAGGATGTAAGAAAGCACCAAAGTGAAGGATCATTTGGATAACTTCAATAAGATCATCTTGGATTTACATGGTATTGATGTAAAGATTGAATATGAAGATCAAGAACTTATCATCCTATGTTCACTGCCGAATTCTTATGAGAATTTCATTGATACCATGTTGTATAGTTGGACAACAATCAATGTGAGTGATGTGAAGGATTCTTTGATGTCCAAGGAACTGAAAGGAAACACTTGTGTTGAAGATGATGTTTCCAATTCTAGTTTGTTTGCAGGAAGAGGAAGAACATCAAATAAACGTGAAGGTAACAGAGGAAATTCAAGTTCCGAATCTAAATACAACATCAAATGTTATAACTGCAAGGAAAAGAGCACTTTAGAAGAGATTGTTACCTTAAGTATAAATAAGGATGCATGCTAAATCATTTGATATGTCGTATCATTTATATCCTTAGCGAGTAGGACGAATTTTTGTTGATTTATACTGTAATCTCTATTTGAGAACTCTGTGAATAATGAATACCCCCTCCTGCCCATAGACGTAGGTCACTTTGACCGAACCACATAAAAAGTGTGTCTTTGTGTGTTGTTGGTTTTGCTTGTTTTCCACACTACTTCCTAACAAAGGTCATCAGAACTTGACAAGTGGCATCAAATTTGTATTGAGTCTTGACAAGTATTGTCTGATTTCTTAACAAGTGTTATCAGAGTTACTGTTTGTGTTACTGTGATTGAATATGTTTACTCACAAGTTTCATTTGGAGAAGATCAATGGTTTAAATGACTTCATGTGACAACCGTCAAATTCTGGTCAAGTCAAAGTCAACCAGTCAAACCGGTCAACTCAGTTAACCCTTGTATACTAGGGTTTATGCTATGTAATTACAATACAACTCGCTATTTTAATAAGAAATCATCAACTGACAAGTTTGTATATCTAGATTTCCTTAACCTAAAACTATGGTAAGTAATGAACCGAACCGATAAAACAATGTTGCATACTCATCTGGAGTGTGTAAGATCCTTAAACATGGCTTAATGGGGCTTGCGGACCTTGCGTTGCGAAGCCAAACACTTAAAAAGGTCACAAAAGAAGCCTCTCTCAATCTCTTTCACTCTATCTCTCTATATTAGAAATCTCTCCCAAATCTCTCCAAGAATGTGGAATCTCTCCCAAATCTCTCCAAGAATGTGGAATCTCTCCCAAATCTCTCCAAGAATGTGGAATCTCTCCCAAATCTCTCTCCGTATGTGAAATCTCTCCAAGTATGTCAAATCTCTCCAAGAATGTGGAATCTCCCCCAAATCTCTCTCCGTATGTGAAATCTCTCCAAGTATGTCAAATCTCTCTCAAAACCTTTTTTGAGTTTTATAATCATTTGGGGCATCCAGACACTTGACTTGGTGAAAAAACACTCGAAAAGGGGTGATATCTTAGAAAATAGCCTTTTAGGGCCGAAGTCTATCTATGGGGGCCAAACCCTCCTTGGACCGAGGTCCCAAGAAGCAAAACCAGAGGCTCCTTGAGTAGCTGCAACCATCTGACCGCAGCCCCCTTAAGGAACCGCAGCCTTCGGACCGCAATGGCTAAGGACTGGAGCTGCGAGGACGAGGATGCTGAAGACCGCAGCGGAACCGAACCCGGAACTGAGCATCGCAGCCAACCTGCGCTTCGGACCATCCTGACGAGCCGCCTGTGGTATCTGCTCGGACCGCAGTCCCCTCCCCCTCGGACCTAATTCAGCGACTCCGGTACTAAGGCTGTTGAGACCGAGCCCTCGCCCAGACTTCGGATTTTACACCTTTTTACCCGGTTTTCGACCAGGACTCCGTTTTTAGCCTGTTTTTAATTATTTTAACAGGGGATTTTCACCCAAACTCATATTTTGACATATAAGGTTCCATATATTCATATATTCAACATATTTTTAAGGAAATCCTTATTTAAGAATAAAATCCGTTAAGTATGATCTTGTGGTGGAGTGTCGACTTTGCCATAGTGTTAGACACAAGCAACCACACCCATACCCACTCCATGACTAACCTACACCCCTCTCCACCATACCTGGTCATTAAAGAGTACTTTTCCCACTCATACTCACGTCCTAAGAGCTGGACAACCCTCTTTCACCTCACAGTTCCCTCATTCTCTCATTTTTCCTCCAAGGATCACACTCCAATTTCTCTCCCAATTTCGAGACTCCCAAGGCTGATCATCAAGCTTTCTTCCACTCTTGGTAAGTATAATTCATTCTTCTTATGATTATTACACATCCTTCTACTCAAAATCATAAGAATCTTACACAAACTTCGTCACCTTCATATTAGGTTCCCGGTTCTTCAAGGCATCTTCTAAGTGTTCTTGAGTTGAACACTTCTCTTCTTCAACATCCATCCACTAAAATCACATAAGGCGAGTTCATACCCCTATCTTTTCACGTTTTCTTAAGTTTTAGGGGGGAGGGGAATACAAGTTAAAACAACAAGAACACAACTAAACTCTTCCAACAGCTTTCATCAGAAAAGTTGGACTCCATTCACGGACTATTTTGGGAAACTTAAAAATTTTAGTTTTCAAAAATGTACTAAGTGCACATCGATCAAGTTCTTAGATTTAAAATGACTACTTGCACATCTCCATAAGATTTTTCTACAATTTATGGTGATTTTTACAAAACTGCCTATCAATTCAAGGACGAATCTGGACCAGTCTGTGATTATAGACCTTTTCACACAAGTTGGAGGTCACTAAAAATCATAATAAAATTTATGAATAAACTAGACTCATTTTGCAAACTCCAAGAAATTACGGATTTTGATTTGGACTTTTGATAATGTTTCTATAAATTTTATAAGAACAACAATAGAAAATGTTAAGAACAGAAAAATGCTATCAATTTCATTCCACCTTGTAACTTTTTGTGCAAGGTGTATATCATTATCTGAACATATATTATTACATTATATGCCATTTTTTCTTGGTAATTAGTCATATATTACTAGACAAATAGATTTTTACCTTCTCAAGAATGGTAATTAGTTTAATGTTATAAACAAAGTTTACGTCCATGGCATGCAAATATTTGATAAACTATGGAAGTATAGTTTATGTTGCTTTTACATTATAAACGATTATGATAAACTATAATAGGTATAGTTTATGTATCATTACATTTCAAACTCTTTACTAAAGGTTCTCAGTTCACGTAAATCTGTTAATGAATAAATTTGTGAGACATTCGCTTCGTGTTACATCCATGTAACAAAGTCAAAAGTCCTGTAAATTGTAACCAGAGTCTCTTGTAGGAAGAACGTGATATTTGTATATAGATCTATATTGGGTCTGACAAACCCACACCTGAGCTGCGTGCAACAGCTAGACCGACAGGTCTATGGTGACAAGTGTCATTTAACTTGTGACACCTTTGTGTTGACACTTTTTCAAAACTGCTTGTATTCTCAGGAAATCCATAAACAGGTAATCAAGTGCTTTTGAGGATGGGACGTTAAGGCATCAAACATTTCATTTTGTCAACATAATATAATTGATTTGGAAATATGTAAACTCATACAATGATGTAACTCTTTCAATTATATTTATGTTGGTTGTGTTTACTTTAATCACTATTACAGTTGTTGTTATGATACTATACATGAAGTCCTCCACCTCCGGACGTTTCTGCCATCCTTGGTTTGGGGGTGTGACAGATTGGTATCAGAGCACAGTTTATAGTGAATTAAGTATATCAAACCACATAAGATATACAAACTATAAACACATTTGGGACTAAAAGTCTCTGATTGGAACATTTTTCAATTGGTTATAGTTTTAGAAAATAAACAGTTTTCTTGTTTAAAGTATACATACATGCTCGCATAGTGTCATAACTAGGGAGAACATAAAGTAAAAGAAAAGGAGTTGAACACTACGAGTATGCCTTGGTATGTGTAATCAGTTCTAGGAAGGATATAGCCTGATCAACTATATCCGTTCGAGAAGTGACTTGCACATACTGGGGGATAGTCGTAATGGGCAACAAATCTAATGACCTAACTTCACTCTACAAAGAATGCTCTAGAAACAAAATCTAAACATTTAAAATACTATAGGAGTATTTTATGTTTCTATAGCGCATTATTATTATTATTATCATCCATTACATGCTTCATACACCCCAATTTTCGCGCAGACGACATGGCCGAATTTCATCTACCTGGAGATCCTTAATTCGCTAATGAGGGAAACGCCGGATGGCTTGAGGCAGAACCCGAGGAGATGATCGAGGAGGATCCTGAAGAGGACCCTGAGGAGGACCCTGAGGAGATTGACGAAGAAGAAGAACCTAAGGAGGAAGATGAAATGGAGGATGAAGAATAAGAATCGGAGGAGGAAGAAGAAGAAGAGGAACCAGAGAAGGAAGTCTTAACCCTCCTTACATCGCCAGGGTGCCTGCGAACTGCTTCGGCCACAACGGGCTTGAGCCCCGTTGGGCAACAATGATCGAGAGGTGGAGCCGATAACAATGCCAACGATCACCATATGGCGACCAACGTGGTTACTACAACCTCAACCACGGGGGACCGGATGATAGAGCCCTCCCCGTCATGGTCCAACATATCACGAATTTGGGGAACCAGAGTAGGGAAATGGCAGATCAAGTTCGGAATCTCAACGTTGTTACGACAGCCACCGATGCACGCACCAGGGAGTTGGAAAGGGACTTCTGTCTAGTGGACTAACTTATCGAGGACCTTACCACTACTCGAACGGAGGTAAGGGAGTACCAGGAGAGGCACGCAGCTCTCGAGGAGAGAGTGATCACAGCCGAACGCCGGATTGTGGAGCTTCAGGGAGCCTCGACCTCATCTCAGGGCCACCATGGACCAGATGCCACCCGCCGTGAGTAGTGGTTGCACTGCTCATGTTTTGTTATAAAACTAGGATTTCGAGTATGCGTTGGTGCTACTCTTTCTTGCGAATAGGTTGACCCCGCGATTAAGTGATTACACTAGTCAAAGGGCTTTTGTGCTGCCAAAAATTATCCTTTATATTGATGTAATGTGGACCCCTATGAGGTCAAATTTTCCCCAAAACAATATGTACTAAAAGTATTTCAATGAATTTGGCATGCATTTTATTTCATTGGATGTTTGGCACTAGATCTCACTACTGAATTCATAAGTTTATTTATATAGATTTCTACTATGAATTTGTTGCAAACATATGGAAGTCGGGAAATACTATACTTAAAAACTAATAAACTAATTTCACAACACTCGACTTATATCCATTACTAAAAGACTTATACCCGTTTCATCTTTGAAAATTCTATGACAGAAAAATGCCACCTCGTAGATCTGCCAGACGAACTGAGAGAACGCAAACAAATTCACCCCCGCCGCCTTTCCAATATGACCATGTTATGTTTCAAGCTGCGGTTATAGCCGCAGTGGCAACTGCTATGTCCCAAATTAGCACTGATGGTGCCAGGAGGACAGGGAGCGGTATTAACATCTCTACTCAAGGGGATAGCCAAGGGCGTTCGAGAGAATGTTCCTATAAAGACTTCACAAATGGAAAACCCGATTCTTTCAATGGAAGCGGGGGCATCATCGCTTTGATGCAATTGTTCGAGAAGACTGAATCCGTCTTCGAGATCTGTGCATGCCCCGAAACAGACAAAGTCAAATTCGCAGCTTGCACTTTCTCCGACAGGGCCCTCACTTGGTGGAACGGACACGTAAAATAACTGACGCTCTCCATGTCTAATTCGTTAAGTTGGGAAGACTTGAAAACTATGATGCTGAAGGAATATTTCCCAAGGGGTGAGGTGCAAAAATTAGAACATGAACTGTAGAATCTCAAGATGACGGGCTCTGACCTTGCAGCTTACACCGCCCGATTCAATGATCTAGCACTCCTCTGTTCGGCGAGGTTACACCGTAAAACAAGAAGGTGGAACGATATCTCTGGGGCCTATCACCCCAGATTCAAGATAGCGTGCTGGCCTCAAGACCAACCATTTTTGACAGTGCCAAGGAGCTGGCATAGCAACTTATTGATCATCAGGCCAGCCATGTCACGGTGCCAACCACCTCCGATCAAGCAAAGGGAGGGAACAATAAGAGGAAGTTCTGGAACCATAAAAAGAAGCAACCAGTGCAGGACCCCACAAAGAAACAGCAAACTGTTGCCATCCATGCTGCCACTACTCCCTCCACTCCGGCCCCACGGAAGCAATACGCTGGAACTCTTCTCAAGTGCAACAAATGCAACTTCCACCACACCGATGCTTGTCGGGAAATGCACTGTAGTAATTGAAACAAGAAGGGGAACACTGCTCGATTCTGTAAAGTGCCAGCCCAATCCGTCACTCAAGCCACCTCGACCGCCAACACCGGAGCAAGCCAAACCTGTTACGGCTGTGGAGAGGCAGGGCACTTCAAAAGAAACTGCCCAAAAGCACGAAACACCAATGCTGGAGGTGCAAGAAGAGTCCTAGCTTTAGGGCATGGAGAAGCAGTCAAGGACCCCACTGTGGTTACCGGTACGTTCCTCCTCAATAACTCTTATGCATGCGTACTTTTCGATTGTGGGGCAGAAAGGAGTTTTATGATCCACCAATTCAAATATTTACTTAAACAAAGTCCCCAGTCACTAAAAGATTCATACGTCATAGAAATGGAAAACGGAAAGGTTGAGCGCGCTAATGATATTTACAAGGGTGTACCCTCACTCAGGACAACCATTCGTTCAAAATCGATCTAATACCGGTGAAAGGCCCAATTAGTGGTTTGGTCTAGGCTTTTCATTGTAATAGTGGTTGTGTATAGATAGAGTATTTTGGTGGGCTTGGTAGTATTTACGAGTCTGTAATGAGTTTACGCCCATAAACTCTTTTCGGTCGTAGTTCCCTATATATAGAGGGTTAGCCAGTCGTGTTTTGTTGTTGATGCCTAGTTGTTCATGGTCGTATATCGAGTTGTACCAGACGTTTTTAGCAATAGAACGTGTGCAAGTTTGATTCCTTTTCTTTTCTAATATTATTCTTGTTTCTGTGATTGTGTTTGCTTTTGATCAGTGGTAAGATCCATTCTCAGGACCTTACAATTGGTATCAGAGCAGAACCAGCGTCAAAGGCACTCTACAATCGATCTTGGAGCGAGTTTTCATTGATTTGAGACTAAAGTTTGTAACTGCTGCGAAAAGGGTTTTTAGTCTAGTCAAAAAGATGCAATATTCAAGTTTTCGGCCTGAGCTTACGGTCGTAATCACTGTTTACGGCTGCAAGCTCTTGAAGATTCTTAAACCGTAAAATCGAATTCTTGAGCCGTGAATAAGGAATATTCATCAGCCGAAAACTGTTTGCTCTTGGACTGTAAGCTTCAGACCGTGAACCTCTTATGATCGTAAACTCAAAGTTTACGGCCGTAATCAACAGCTTGACTGTAAACATCGTTTACGGCAGTAAACTGTGTTTCACCAGTAAACTGTGTTTGACCAGAACTCAATTTAATCATAATTAATTTAACTTTTGTTTCACATTAATTAAATAATAAAATAAAAAAATGCATTCTCAAAGTCAAACAAACCACCAAGAGCTTGATTCAGTAATGGGCACGACCACCCGGATTCCTAGACTCTTATCCGCTGAAGGCTTCCCAGAATGGAAGTACAGAATTGAGAAATACGTAAAAATGAAAGACTTCAAAATTTGGAAATGCATAATCAAGGATCCAGTCAGAATAACCACTACAGTTGCAGGGCAAGTGGTTGACAAGAAGATAGAAAACTACACTGATGAGGACTTCGAGAAAGTGGAAGAGTAGGAGAAGGCTTTGGCCACTTTGACCATGGCCCTATCTCCAGATATTGCTCAAGGTTTCATGGAGTATACCTCTGCTAAGGCTTTGTGGGAAGCCCTTATTGAGGTCTATGAGGGGAACGAAGACATGCGGGAGAGTCGCCAAGATCTGCTGCGACAACGATTCAATATGTTCAACTATGTTCCTGGAGAGACTCTTGAAGCACAGCTGCAACGGTTCACATCTCTTAATACTGAGATGACTGTAGCTGGGATTTTCTATACAAAGTCAGAGATAAACAAGAAGCTACTGAATGCTCTCCCAAAATCTTCGGACATGAATGTAGCTGTCATCAAGAAGACCAAGGACCTTAGCTGTCTCACTCTTGCTGAAGTGATGGCTGTCATCAAGGCTTGTGATATCGATGACAAGCAGCGAGAGATCAACCATGTGAACTCATACTCAGCTGTGAACCTTGGCATCTCTACTAACAATGCTCTTTCATCTTTTTCTCTTCCTTCTGCAGGTCAATCATTCACTACTCCGCAAGCTCAGATTCAGACTTTTCCCACTCCATCAGCTTCCTCTGCATCATCCATGCCTTTCTCACAGAATCAATCGTTCGTGGCTTCTCAAGCTACTTCATCCTCAATTGGGGCTTCTTCTTCTTATTCAAGGGGAAAGGACGATGATGAAAATCTTGCATTTCCTTCAGGGATTGTCAATTGCTACAATGCACTCGTAGCCGGGGATCTTCCACCCCAACTGTCATTTGCCGATCTCGATCAAATTCAACCTGAAGATGTTGAAGAAATGGATATTACATGGCAAATTGCCATGACAGTCTTTAGGGTGAAACAGTTTGCCAAAAAGACTGGAAAGAACAACTGGTGGATGAGTGCTGACAAGAAAGTTGGGTTCAGCAAGGGAAAGCTATGATGTTTCAATTGCCATGAGCCAGGGCATTTTGCTCGTGATTGTCCACAGTCAGACAAAAGATTAAATAATGAAAGGACAATAGTTGCAGTTGGAAACAATCGAAGTGGTGCTCATATAAACAATGAGAAGGATATGGTTGCACAGTCTGTCGACTGGGAGGATCAGATGCAGGCCCAAAATTTGTCTGCACCTAAAAATGCTCTGGCAGAGATTGTGGCAGCTGATGACAAAATAATGGAGCTGCAGTTTGCGTTGATGGTATCTTCTTCTCATGAACCGAATACAACCGAGGTAAGTCTACCATCATGCTCTCAAGCTTGTATTGATTATGTTAAAATTCTGCATGAGAAAATTGAGACATTAGGTAATGAGGTAGAAAGCCTTAAAATTCTCCATGAACTTAATGACTCACTAAAATGGGAAGTAGAAGACCTTAGATATGAAGGTTACCAACTCAGAAAAAGTCAAAAACCACTTAAACCCCAATTGGAATCCAAAATAAAGGACTTTAGGAGACTTCAAGAAGACTACAGTAATAAATGTGAAAATTATGATTATGTAGTGAAACAGAACGCTGAACTAGTGGCTGAAATTGAATCTTTAAAGGGAAAATTTGAAACCGCTGATTTTGATTTTAGAAAATATGATGTCTCGAGTGAGGTAGTTGCAAATATGATAGACCACTGCATGCAATTTAAGAGAAATCAATCAAAGGGTCTAGGTTATAATCAAGAGCCCCCTCCCTTCAATCATTCATATCAACACAAACATTTGTCCATAGAAGAGATTGCTAATGAACCATTTATGGTTTATGGCAAGCCGTCTGGTTTTGTTTCAGGAGGATTTATTAATGTTGAAAGTAATAACATTTCTACTTCTCCTGCAGATCAATCCTTGAATCAGTCAAAGCATGAAGTTGAAGGATCTGTTTCTGAAAATAAAATCGAGTCTAAACCTGAAGTTTTAGTTTTGAATAAAGACAATCTTTTTTCTGATGTTTCAGATGACAATGTTTTTTTGTGGTGGTGTTTCTATTGTTTCTGATACTGTTTTGAATGGTTTGAAAGTGTCTACTTTGAACAATTTAGTTGACAATTCTAATGTGTGTGATAATGATTTTAAAGAACCACCAGTTTCATAACTTTCCCCATCTAATGCACCCTCACTTGCCTCACAACCTAATTCTCATTCATGTTCTTGTGGGAGAAGCAAGGGTGTTGAGATGGAAAACAAATCTGATCAATGTAGTACAAGTTATAACAATAACAAATAGATCTATTTCAATTGTGGAGTTGGTGACCATATAGCTAGAAATTGTGAAAATCGTATGTTTGTACACTTCGAATTTCTAAGAGGAGAAAATGAATTCAGAGGAAGGTCTTTAACTAGAAAGTCCTCGAGAAATCATTCCAGGAATGATGATTGGAAAGATGATCGGAGTAGAAAAAGGGCAGTTTTTCAAAAATATAAAATGGTTTTTCATTACAAAGTCCCAGGCAGTTTGCCAAAACCGAGCATGGTTAAGCCAATGTTGGTTTCGTCAACAAGCAGCAGTGAGTCTTCAACCAACTCTGGTAGAAAACCCACATGCTTCAAGCAAACTAATAAACATTCAAAATCACCCGGGACTATTAGAAAAACAAATTATCAATGGTCGCCCAAACAAGCTTCCAATTCATCTTCTGTGTCCTCTGAAAAATTCGAAAGTTATCAATTTGAAAAGGCATCGGGACCACCCAGGAAAATAATGACATGGGTTCCCAAATCTAATTAAACCCGCATGTTTTGCAGGGACAGTTGTGGGGGAATGTTATCAGACCCTGGTTCGTCGACAGCGACTGTTCTCGGCATATGACGAGAGATATCGCCCAACTGCACAACATTCAATCATTTAATGGGGGATACATCTCCTTTGCGGGTGGAGAAGGTGGCAAGATCACTCAAAGAGGAACTATCACAAACGGGGTTTTAAGTTTCGAGAATGTTAGTTTTGCTCCCGAACTGAAGCATAGTTTGATAGTGTATCTCAGATCTGTGACAAGGGCTATTGTACGCATTTCACTAATAAGGAATGCATGATTCTCAAGCCAGGATTCATCATCCCAGAAGAGTGGATTCTCATAAAATCTAAAAGGGATGGGAATGCCTATATAATTGATATGAATAGAAATCTTCCAGAACAAGTTACGAGCTTTTTCTCTAAGATCTCCGAACAAATTGTAATGTTGTGGCATAGAAGAGTAGGTCATGCGAATGCCAAGAACTTGAATCGTCTTGCGAAAAATGAGATGGTTCGTGGATTGCCTATCAAAGACTTCATTACGTTCGAAAAATGTGTGTCATGTGCACAAGGAAAGCATCATAGAAAACCACACCTACCAATACAGGTCAACTCAATTAACCATGTGCTTCAATTGCTACATATGGATTTGTTTGGACCAGTAAATGTTCTCAGCATCAACAGAAATTCTTACTGCCTGGTTGTGATTAATGATTTCTCTCAGTTTACATGGGTCTTCTTTCTATCCAATAAAGCTGGAGTTGCTAATTTGATTAATAAATTCATTGTATTAATTGAGAATCAAACTAACAATCGAGTGAAGGTGCTTCTTACCGATAAAGGAACAGAGTTCAAGAATTCTGTACTCGATCACTTTTGTGCAGAAAAGGGTATCATGTGTCAATAAAGCTCTGCACACACACCCCAACAAAATGATGTTTCTGAAAGGAGAAACAGAACGTTGAAAGACGCTGCAAGGACGATGCTGTATGATTCAAAGCTACCCGTCTTCTTTTGAGCCGAGGCGATAAACACTACCTGCTATGTTCAGAATCACGTGTTGATCAACAAAGCTCAGATGAAGACCCCATATGAAGTTTTATATAATCACAAGCCATCAGTCAATCATTTCCGTGTATTTAGCTGTCCTTGCACCCTTCTTCACTTAAATACCAACACAAAGTTTAATGCCAAAGCTGATGATTGTTACTTCATAGGGTATGCTGCTCGCACTACTTATAGAGTCTATAATAAGAATACAAAAAAATTATGGAATCCTATGACGTGCGTTGGCTGGAAGAAAATGAGACGGACACTAGAGTGGGTCCGGATTGGTTGTTTGATTACACGTCATTGTTCAAATCAATAAATGTGTCGTCGAGTGGCTCTTCTGGATCTGTTTCTGGTTCGAAGAAGACTTCTGAAGATGAATACGAAGAAGTTGTCTACAGACCTCCATCTGCATCCTCTTCTTCATCCATGGGGAAGTCCCCGGTTTAGTCTGAGGGGGAGTCCTCTGCTATACCTGAGGGGGAGTCCTCTGCTATACTTGAGGGGGGGAGTCCTCTGCTATACCAGAAGGGGAGTCATCTGTACAACATGATAGTGAAAATGATACTTCTGATGCTGAAGCTACGCCATCTGCTCCTATGGAAAGAGAATTCATGTCTAATGACGCTTCTACAGCTTCCTCAACCATTATGGAACTACTCTTTCCTGAACTTATCTCAAATGAGTTTGTAGCAGAGCCTTCTGGAGCGGCTCAATCAGCAAATGAAGGAGGTATCGACATTCACACTCTTCCTGTCTCTCTCAATGACATCAGCCAAGAGATACCTTCAAGAATTCAACGTGATCATCCGATCAACAACATCAATGGTCAGCTGGGGGAAGGTGTTAAAACAAGAAGTCAAAGTGGAGATGTTAATGCTTGTCTCTACTCTTGCTTTATCTCTCAAATAGAGCCCAAGAATGTTGAAACGGCTCTGAATGAGCCCAGCTAGGTAGATGCAATGCATGAGGAACTGCATCAATTTGAAAAACTCGGTATTTGGAAGTTAGTTGAGTTACCAAATGGCAAGAATTCTCTTGACACCAGATGGGTTTATCGCAATAAGCAGGACGATTCAGGGGTTATAGTGTGAAATAAAGCTCGATTGGTAGTTTGCGGGTTTCGACAAGTCGAGGGTCTTGATTACACTGAAGCTTATGCTCCAATAGCTCGCCTGGAGGCCATACGCATCTTCCTAGCATATGCTTCTTACATGAACTTTACTGTGTATCAAATGGACGTCAAGACTGCCTTCTTGTATGGCAAGGTGAAGGAAGAAATCTACGTTGATCAACCTCCTGGGTTCGTTGACTCAAAATTTCCTAATCATGTCGACAAGTTGGACAAGGCATTGTATGGGTTACATCAAGCTCCTCGAGCATGGTATGCAACTCTAACAAAGCATTTGCTCGAGCATGGTTACTCTCATGGTACTATCGATCAAACTTTGTTTATCAAGCATGTCGACAATGATCAAATTCTTGTGCAAATCTATGTTGACGAAATTATCTTTGGGTTGACTAGTCCGCAGCTCTGCAAAGAATTCGAAGGTGTAATGAAGAAGCGGTTCGAAATGAGTTCGTTGGGAGAAATGACCATGTTTTGGGGGCTTCAAGTTAAACAGAATTCAACTGGAATCCTGCTACATCAAGCCAAGTATGTGGAGGATATTCTTGAGAAGTTCGGGTTTCACGACGCTAAATCTGCTTCAACACCAATGGCTGAACGACCTCTTCTGACTCCAGATCCTGACGGCGAATCCGTAGATCAGACCCACTATCGATCGATGATCGGATCGCTGATGTATCTTACTGCAAGCCGACCTGACATCATGTTTGCAGTTTGTCAATGCGCACGATACTAGACTAATCTTGTTGAGAGAAAAACTTGGAGACACACTTGAACAAACGTTAGAACAAGTTAATTGCGGAATATTTAATCTCTAAGGATCTAAAAGCTCAACAATAATAAAGTTAGATAGTTAAATAGTTAGTTGCGGAAAGTAAAGAAAGATAAATAACAAAAGTTATATCAAGAATACACTTAAACTGATTCATAACAAGGAATGCAGTCACTCCAAGTTAGTAAGCGAGATCAAGTTTAGTGATTAAGTCTAGAAGACTTGCTCCGAAGAGAGGTTATGTTCCAGTAGCAGTTTGAGTGTGATAAAGATAAGAGAGATAACTGATGAAGATAAGAAAGATGAGAAATCTTGTGTATTAAGAAGTTAAGAGTTTTCACACTCACATCTATCACAAGTACACAAGTATCACACGTACATAATACATAAGAAAGAGTCTCTATTTATAGAGTTTAGAAAAGAACAGCTCTATGAGCAGTCGTGCAAGACATGCTAGACAATAGAGTGAAATACATAGAAAGGAAATAACTAAGACTGCGGATAAGTAAGACTTGAATACTCCGGATGTTGCTAATCAGAATGGTTGCGGTCTCAGTTGTAGAAATTGACTCCGGTGCTGAATTGGCTGCGGGTACTGAACCGTTGCTGTAGATAAGTTCAAAAGGGTCACTTTCATGTTTCAACAAATCCTAAACTTTCACATCTTACTGATGTCAAAAGAATTTTTTGGTATATCAAAGGGAGCCCAAAATTGGGTCTTTGGTATCCGAAGAATTATGAATTTGATCTTTATGCTTTTGCTGACAGTAATTATGGAGGCTGTGAGCTTGACAGGAAATCAGCCTCAGGAGGATGTCAATACCTAGGTGACAGACTAGTTTCGTTGCAATGCAAGAAGCAACATACTGTCTCAACTTCCACAGCGGAGGCAGAATACGTTGCTGCATTGGCCCGCTATTCTCAAGTCATCTGGATCCAACATCAGCTGTTGGATTATGGTTTGAATTATTTAGAAACCCCTATTTACTGTGATAATGAGGCCGCTATTCAAATTGCCAAAAATCCAGTCCAACACTCTAAAACCAAGCACATCAACATTAAAATTCACTTTATCAGAGACTGTTACGAGCGTTCACTAATCCGACTGGAACAGGTCCCTATTGCTAATAATGTGGCGGATCTGTTCACAAAACCATTAAACAGTGCTTGCTTCGATGTGCTTGTGGGTTTTCTGAAAATGATTCGATTTGAGGATTAAGTTTCTTTTTATTTTTTCTTTTTCTTAATTCTTCAATGTTTATTTTTATTTTTATTTTTATTTTTTTATTTTTTATTTTTATTTTTTGGATAGATTAAATTTGCGCATGTTATTTTTTTTTTTTATTTAATTCTCTCCCATGCACAAATTTAGGGAGAGAAATAAAAACAAAAATCCAAAAACAATAAAAAATCAGAAAAATCCAAAAACATTAAAAATCCGGAAAATTAGAAATGTTGCTGTTAGTCTTGGTTGAAGGTGTTGTATTGGGAAAAGAAATTAGCAAGTGATAAAAGGCAATCTGAATCTGCGTAACGTACCTAAATTGAATCGTCTACGCTCTGTGCTCGATGCGCTGGTAGGCACGAAAGTTTTTAAACGGACTTGACTAGGGAAAGCTGAATCTAATGAATTTAAGGACTTGACAAACTTTGACCTAAATAGATTCGTTTAGCCTGACATCACGACGCTCGGATAGGTTGAGCAAGGAGATATACATGGGAATCTATCGGTCATACTAAATAACCCGTATCTAGAGCTGTGGATTCACTTTTTCTCGATGTACGGATTTTGTCCTTAATTCCGGTTGGATGGGGTGATTGGGGAATTCTGATAAACTAGGTCTATACAAGGTTATTTTCTTTCTTTCTATCTGTTAGTCATATGTTGCCTCCTCTGCATGATCGGGAGATCCGACCTGGACTGTAACATATGCAACTCTGTTTCTCTGCATCTTCTATCTATGCAATTCATTCTATCTGTTAGCCAGATATTGTCTCCTCTACGTGACTCAAAATCCGACCTGGTACACAGTATATGCACCATTCTCTTCTCAATCCCTCTAAAACTTCAGTTAGTCATATGTTTCATCCTTTGCGTGATTGGAAGAGATCCGACCTGGATGTACAACATATGCATTCTAAATCTATCTTCTCTCTTAATAATTGTCTGCTCACCCGATGTAAGGAGTATTTTGGAAGCCCTTGATGGCTGGGGCATGCCAGGAAGCGGGAAACACGTTCTAGTACAATTAAAATTGAACAGATACAGGTTGTCTGTAGATCTCGCTACAATTTAGGTGGACAACAATATCCCTGGTTGTAGTCAGTTAAATGGCCATAAGAAAACTTTATTTAAGAATTAGGGCCAATCATGATAATAAAATTATAATCATCTATATGAATGTGTCATGTCATTGGTAAGTTGTCCTGAAATTGTCACAAATTTTTCGTGTTTAAGTGGACCACAATACTGGCGATCGATCAGACGAAGACATGAAAATAAGGGTACCGACAAGTGGAATAAGGCTGTCCAACAACTATGATCCCAATGTCACAATCTTTTTCTCGATAATTAATGTTTAAGTTGTATATTTTTTAATTAGAGTAAATTTAATTTGATTTTTATTTTTATTTTATTTTTTATTTTGTTAACTGCTAAAATAAAATTGTTTTATTTTAATTTTTAATTTTTGTAAAGTTAATTTTATTTTATTTTTAATTTTAGTTTTAATATTAATCCTCAAAAGATTTTTAAAATTTGAAAAATATTGGACTGTGTTGGAGATTGTCTTCTACTGAGTGGCCATCAGGTAAAGGTGAAATGGGTATAAATAGGAGTTTACCGCCAGAATCTCCATCAGTTTTCTGATTCCGGCCGCAAACTCCTCTCCACCCTCTCTCTCTTCAAAAACAAAATTGTCAAATCTTGCAAATCTAATCCGATAGTCTCGAAGGTAATGAGTTTTGGACCAGGAATATGTATCTTACTGCATGATTCACCGCATTTTTGAGGCATAAATCGAGAAAGAACAGTCGTCAGAGTTTGCGACCCAAGCTTACGGCCGTAAACTGCTTGCGACCGTAAACTCCGTAGATGGTCGATGATTTACTGGCAAGGGGTTTACGGCCGTAAACCCCTGTTGACCGTAAACTCCCTGTTGACCGCAAACTCCAATGTTGACTAAGAAAATTGATTTTGACCTAATTTTAAAATTGTTATGTTATTGTTTGGATCAAAATAAAATTGTCTAAAATTTTTGTTGTTTGTTTGGTTCTTTCTGTCTTACTTGGTATGGTTAGTGCAGATCAATGGCGAACCTCAAATTTGCGGACATGCATAATCTGGCTATTGTCTTGGCGGATCCTCCAGTTGTTCACTCAGACCTCAAGTCGATGATCCACAGACTCAGGGAATGCTGTCTATCATCAGCCATCACTATGAATCCAGTCGTCTACCAAAATTTGATCAGAGAGTTTTGGGCGACTGCCAAAATGGAAATGGATGATGCTGGAGTTGCTGTTATTAAAGCTACTATAAAAGGACGCGAGATAGTGATCACTGAGGGCTTTATCATAGACACGTTGCTGATTGACGATCAACCTAATTTCCCCACGGAGATTGGGATTGAGGATGCTCAAAGAATTCTAAGGAGGATGAGATATGAAGGCACTTCACCTCCAACTTTAAAGAAGCTCTTACCTCCATATTGGAGATTTTTGGTGCATGTGTTTGTTAGCTGCATTTCAGGAAGAAGATCAGGAGCTGATGAAATCTCAATGAGGAATACTGGAGTGATCGTTTCTCTTGCTGGCGAAGTAAAATTCAACTTTTCTAGATTTATCTTGGATGAGTTTATGGTAAACATCAGGGCTTCAACCCGGGATACTTTCTTATTGTATCCTAGGTTCGTTCAATTGTTTATCAATACTCAATTTCCAGATATGGTAAAGGAAGGCGATACTCTTGATATGAAATCATTGGGTCCTCACACTGTAGGGCTCATCAAGCAAAACCGGAGAGGAAAAGTTATTTTTCAAGGAAAGTATCATCTAGAGAAGTTTGGAAAGTTCGCCGAACTGAATAAGTCCTCAGAATCTTATGGGTCCTATGACAAGGCGTCTTCTGAGCCTGCATCTTCTGAGAAATCATCTGCAAATGACAATGTTATTACCGTATCTGACGATGAGAATAGAGAAGAAGAAGAGACTCCGACTCCTAAAACTAATGTGGCGGAAGAACATGATTTGATCCCTGCTAATGTTCAAAGTGACTATGTTGAAAGGACTGTAGCAACTGAGACGGAGGCTAAGGGAGATAAACATGATTCTTTTGATGATCGATCTTATCGGATTTGATCATGATGATATTGCTGCATCTCTTACAAGTAGTGCTAATTTTGTTACGAACAAGAACCTTGACACAATTTTCAGCAATGTCGATGAAGTCGTTCCTCCAACGACAGAGACAAGGGAGCCTGATGAAGTTCTTGAAACTACACTTCCTACCACAAACCAAATGGCGAATACTTCCACTCCTATGGAGACGGTTATAGGATTTCCTCCTCCTGTTTCTGCTTCTCCTACTATAGAGCCATTCATGAGTGATCTTACATCAACACAGACCGGTCAACCACCATTGAAGAAAAGAAGAAGGGATCCAAGGCAAAGTGATTTAATTGCAGATCTTGTTAGTGGCCTTCCAGTACCACTTACCACTACTCCTAGTCTTACTACAACCAAGCTTTTTATTGTAGGACTAGACACCACATTTGAAGTTGGTGGATCTTCTTTTCCACCAGGTTTTTCTCCTCCTCGATCTGATGACGATGATGCTTCTGTGAGATTAGCCAGGCTCTTGGCTGAGGAGCAATTTTTGACGCCTCCCCCTCGTGGTAAAGGTATTTCTATTGGAGACGGCAGTTCTGGAGGAGACAATCTCACTATCCCTGGGCTACAGAAGGAGATCTCGGTGCTTAGTCAGAAGAACATTGAGTTTGAAATCCGTGTTTCGGATCTTCAAGTTGAAAATACAAAGCTTAATGCTCAAGTATCTAAACTTCAATCTGACAATTCAAGGCTCGGTGTGCAAGTAGCTAATCTTCTTAAGGACAATGCATTAAAGTCAAAGCAGATTTCTGATCTTCAGATTTCTGATCTTCAGGATCATTTCAATCTTTTGAATTCAAGGTATTTTGAGCTAAAGAAGAAGCTTGAGGAAGACCTTGGTGATAAATATCAAACGTCTGCTGATGAATACAAAATAAATCTTCATGTTCAAGCCTTTCCTATTACCATGCCAACTGTCAGACATCAGGAGATGTTGATCGCGTTGAGAATGAGCCACCCCAAGCCCCTCATGTCTCAACAATGATACGTGATGCTCAGGAAGAAGCAGCTAAGAAGGGACAATTGTTGTTTAAAAGGAACCCTACCAAGAATGCTTCTTGGGATGAACCTGAGATTACTGTGACTCATCTTGAGGTTTTCCGATTTAGAGATACACTCGGTAATAGATCGGGAATAGTTTCTTGTGGATTTCATGATCCTCTCAAGATGTGGATTGTGCTAAGAAAGAGTGGCAACTCTGAGCTTTACAGAGATAGTCATGATTTCAACTCATGGACTAGGGTAGATTTGACAGAATTGTCATTCGCCCCTTTTTCCAATCTCACAAGCAATCCACAGGCGACCCAGTTCAAGCATTTTCTTGAAGATCAGGTTAAAAAGGGGTTTCCTGCCATGAAAACTGCTAAGTCCGTTATGTTGGAGCATCCTGATGTTATTGATCCAAAAATCGACAAACCTCTGCAAGTTGTGATGTGGCCTGCAACTAAACTGGTTAAACAGTTCCCTGTAGTTCAGAATTATCAAGATGGATCTCTAAGCTCAATGGAGTGTTGGGTTTTCGATGAAATTACTTCCGCTGCGGTAATCAAGATCAAGAATGCATGCATTCGACTCTATGATCGAAGAGATTTGGTACAATTCCGAAAGTGGGACATTCATCACCTAAGCAACTTTCAAATATTGGTTACGGAGGATAGTTTTGAGGATGCTGTGAAGGTATATACGACCATGGTTGCTGAGATTCTGAATAAGCGCATGTGGAATGGGGCGATGGGGTAAGCGGACGTTATGGTAGTCAACAAGGGTTAACTTCAAGCTAGCACCAAACCAAGGGGGAGATTGAAAGGCCAAATTAGTGGTTTGGTCTAGGCTTTGAATTGTAATAGTGGTTGTGTATAGATAGAGTATTTTGGTGTGCTTGGTAGTTGTTTACGAGTCTGTAATGAGTTTACGGCCGTAAATACCTTACGGCCGTAAATACCTTACGACCGTAAACTCTTTTCGGTCGTAGTTCCCTATATATAGAGGGTTAGCCAGTCGTGTTTTGTTATTGATGCCTAGTTGTTCACGGTCGTATATCGAGTTGTACCAGACGTTTTCAGCAATAGAATGTGTGCAAGCTTGATTCCTTTTCTTTTCTACTATTATTCTTGTTTTTGTGATTGTGTTTGCTTTTATTCACCGGTAAGATCCATTCTCAGGACCTTACAGCCGGTCACAATAAAAAGTTTTGACATCATCATTGGTATGGATTGGTTAAGTTCTAATCGTGCCGACATTTTATGTTACGAAAGGGTCGTCCGCCTTAATTTGCCAAATGGCGAAACCCTTCTCGTCTATGGCGATAAACCCAATACAAATCTACAAATCATTTCTTGCGTCAAGGTTCAAAAGTACCTCCGAAAGGAATACCACGCCTTTTTAGCCCACTTCGTAGATAAGAAACAAGGGGTGAAGGATATTAAATACATTCCAGAAGTGTGCAACTTCCCCGACGTATTCCCATAAGATCTGCCAGGTGTACCACTCGCACGGGTCTATCAAGACCACCCTGATAGATATATTTGACGAGAGATACGCTGCTCTTTCTGATGCTGCTATTGCTGCGACCACTGCAGCTGTAGCTGGGCTAGACCGCAGGGTGGTGATGCGTTGCCATTCCAGGAGTTCAGCAACACAAAACCACCGGAGTTTGATGGGACCCAGGACCCGATTGCAACGATGAGGTGGATTTCAGACATTGAGGGGTGTTTCTTTACTTGCTCATCTCCTGAGCATTTGAGAGTCCGGTTCGCGCTGAACCAACTTCACTTGGGAGCGAAGGACTGGTGGAAGTTTGTGACGACGCACTATACACCTGTTGAGCTTGCTGCAGTGACCTGGGAGAGGTTCACTGCTATGTTTCGAGATGAGTACATTCCCCAGGTGGAGAGGGAGCGTTAGGCCTAGGAGTTTTTGACCCTCAAGCAGGGTACTGAGTCTGTCACAGTGAGTACGAGGATATTCCATGAGCGGGAGATGTTCTGCCCAGAGCACGTGTCCTCCGAGTAGGCACGTATGAGCCGATATCTGAGCATTTTGAGGAGGGGTATACGGGAGTTCGTGGCGAACTCAACGTACCAGACATTTGCTAAGCTTCAGGCAAATGCCCGGAAGAGGGAGATAGAGCTGGAGACTCAGGCTAGGGAGGAGGCTGAGTCTCGGGGGAGGGATCGGCGACCAGCGCAGTCTCAGCCGGCAGCCAAGCGGGCTAAGCCCGTTGATTCGAGATCTGGGATTCAGAAGGGCCGCACTTGTGGCAAGAGCCACGATGGGGTGTGTAGAGCAGGGTCTTGCTACAAATATGGCAAGGAGGGGCATATGGCCAAGGATTTCCCCTAAGGGGTTTGCAGTATGTTTTCACTACAACCAGACCGGACACCGCAAGGCAGAGTGTCCATAGTTGCGAGGGACAGCCCAAGGAGCACCTCAGGGATTTGTCCATGCTGCTATCAGAGCTGCTAAGAGCCGGCCAGTGAAGGCCGAGGTACCAAAGGCACGAGGGAGAGCCTTTCAGTTAACTGCGGAGGAGGTCCGCGCTGCGCCCGACGTTGAGACTGGTATGTATCCTTTCTTGTATTTATTTTGATTATTGGGATATAGTTTTTATTTTATGTTATGCGTAGGTACTTTTCTTTTGAATTATGTACCTGCCTTGGTGTTATTTGACTCGGGTGCGAGTCGGTCTTTTGTATCTTTGACTTTTAGTCAGCACATCAGTATTAGTCGAGAGGCGTTGAGTCGACCTCTGAGAGTTTCCATAGCTGACGAGAGGACGGTGTATGCTGCCGAAGTGATCCGAGGATGTGTACTCGAGATTTTCGGCGTCGAGTTTCTGATTGATTTGGTTCCTATTGCGATGGGGGATGTCTGTGTCATCGTGGGCAAGGACTGGTTGAGCAAAGTGGGAGCGGTTATCGACTGCGAGAGATAGCTGGTGACCATACGAGACCCTAGTGGGAGAGTTCTTACAGTGTATGGCGAGGGTACACGTTCTGGGTTAGCATTTTGTTCGGCCGCCAGAGCGAGACAGAGTCTACAGCAGGGCTGTAGGGGATTTGTAGCATATGTGATGGATGCGAGGGTTGATTTAGAGAGACCGAGGTCAGTTGATGAGGTCCCGATAGTGCGTGAGTTTCCGGATGTATTTCTAGAAGAGTTGCCGGGTGTACCTCCGGAGAGGCAGGTAGAGTTCAGTATCGATTTGGTTCCGGGGGCTGCGCCTATCGCCAAGGCGCCTTATCGCCTTTCGCCTCCAGAGATGCAGGAGTTATCCTCGCAGCTCCAGGAGCTGCTGGGGAAGGGTTTTATTCGGCCGAGCAGTTCGCCATGGGGAGCGCCTATCCTTTTTGTCAAGAAGAAGGATGGTTCACACCGAATGTGCATTGATTACCGGGAGTTGAACAAGCTAACGGTCAAGAACCGTTACCCGTTGCCGAGGATCGATGATTTGTTCGATCAGTTGCAGGGAGCATCTTGGTTCTCCAAGATCGATTTGAGGTCTGGATAGCATCACGTGAGGGTGCGAAATGAGGACATCCAGAAGACAACATTCAAGACACGTTATGGGCATTACGAGTTCGTGGTGATGCCTTTCGAACTCACCAACGCACCAGCGGTGTTCATGGATCTCATGAACAGAGTGTGCAGATCGATGCTGGATCGCTCAGTAATGATGTTCATCGACAACATATTGGTGTATTCGAGATCCAGAGAGCAACATGAGGAGCATTTGAGGGAAATCCTCGGAGTTCTGAGATCGGAGAGGCCCAACCTGAATATGCGCCAGAGGAGATGGTTGGATGTGGTGAAGGATTATGATTGTAAGATCCTGTACCACCCGGGCAAGGATAGTGTTGTAGCCGATGCACTAAGCCGAAGGGCGGAGGGTGCTCCGATGCGAGATGTTTGTTTGAGATTGACAGTTTTGACTCCGGTGTTGGACACTATTCATGGGGCCCAGGCTGAGGCCGTGAGGCCAGAAAACCAGAAAAAAGAGCAAGTTGTCGGGCTGGTATTGGGGTTCGTTACCGATGGTCGGGGGCTCATGACATTTCAGGGTCGGATATGGGTAACGTTTGTGGGCAGGATGCATACCATGTTGATGGAAGAGGCTCATAGATCAAAGTTCTCGATCCATCCCGAGGCCACTAAGATGTATTTGGACCTGAAGAGGGAGTATTGGTGGCCCTATATGAAGAGGGATGTCGCATGGTTTGTAGAAAGATGCTTGACCTGTCATAGGGTTAAGGCCGAGCACCAGCGTCCACATCGTAAGCTGCAGCCGTTAGAGATTCCCGAGTGGAAATGGGAACAGATTACCATGGATTTCATCACCAAATTGCCAAGGACTGCGAGAGGTGTCGATGCAATTTGGGTGATTGTGGACAGGTTGACAAAGAGCGCTCATTTCCTTGCTATCAGTGAGAGCTCTTCCGCAGAGAGGTTGGCAGTGATGTACGTGAGAGAGGTGGTATCGCGGCATGGAGTGCCGATCTCGATTGTCTCAGATCGAGATGTGTGTTTCACTTCTAGATTCTGGAAGAAGTTTCATGAGGAATTGGGTACGAGACTTCATTTTAGTACCGCGTACCACCCAAAGACTGATAGACAGAGTGAGTGGACAATTCCGACGCTCGAGGACATGCTCCGAGCATGTGTGTTGGATTTCGGTGGGAGTTGGGACACGTACTTGCCCTTGGCAGAGTTTTCCTACAACAACAGCCATCATTCGAGCATTGGTATGCCACCCTTTGAGCTGTTGTATGGGAGGAGGTGTTAGACCCCCATTTGCTGGGGAGAGGTAGGGCAGCGTGTGATGGGTAGTACTGAGATCGTGCTTCAGACAACAGAGCAGATTCAGCAGGTCCGACAGTGGTTGTTGACCGCTCGGAGTCGTCAGAAGAGTTATGAGGACAGGCGCCGGTCCAAGCTCGAGTTTCAGGTCAGCGACTTCGTGCTCCTGAAGGTCTCTCCTTTGAAAGGAGTGATTCGATTCAGGAAGAGGGGCAAGTTGGGACCCCGATATATTGGTCCTTTCAGGGTGATCGTGAGGGTAGGTAGGGTAGCCTACCGTTTGGAGTTACCTACAGAGTTGGGTCAGATCCATGACATTTTCCACGTGTCGCTGCTGAGAAAGTGTATAGTTGATGAGTCAACAATGGTGCCATTAGAAGATATTCAGGTGGATGCGAGCCTGAACTATATTTAGAAACTGGTGGAGATTAGGGATCGGAAGATCAAGGTTTTGAGGAACAAAGAGGTACCTCTGGTGCAGGTCCAGTGGCAGCATCAGAAAGGGTCAGAGTTGACTTGGGAGCCGGAGCATGAGATGCGGGAGCAGCATCCAAAGTTGTTTGCAGAGTGAGACTTCAAGGGCGAAGCCTAATTCTAGTGGGGGAGAATTGTAACACCTGGATTCCCAGTTATATTAATTATTCCTTTATTTTTGGAGGTTGGGAGGGGACTCGGAAAGTTGGTGTTTAGACTCACCGAGTATGGTCGCGGATTTGTATCCGGGTTCACAGCTGGACTTGACGAGTTCATGAGTGGACTCGGCGAGTCCACGCTGTTTAATGAAACCCTAATTTCCTAGGTTTGGGACCTATTTAAAGGCCCTTAGGGCCGTCATTTGTGGCTACCAAACCCCAGAGAGAAACCCTAAGAGATCTAGAGCGTTTGTGAGGAAGGAGAGGCCATTCCTGATCATTTTGTTGGTGTAATTGCAAGAAGGAGGTGACCAAGGCAAGAGGAGGCTGAAGGAGGTACGTTTCTGGTGATTTCAAAGTTTAGAGACTTCATCTTGAGGTATTTATTCGGACCTTCTTCAGATTTGGTGCTGATTCTTAGAGTTAGGGTTTTCTAACCCCTTTAGAGGATGGATATGTGGAGCAATTGGTCCCTTCTCAAGTTTATGCTTTGGATCCGGACTCAAAGAAGTTCAGAGACCTTAACCCTTGGAGCTTTATGAGTTATTTTGGGAGCCATGAACTTAGGATGCTATTTTTGGGGCTAAATCACCAAGTTAGACCATCTAGATGTTATATGAGTGTCAAGGTCTGATCTTTACGTGATTATCATGCTTGGGAAGGTCAGATCTATGGATTAAAGGAACAGATCTGACCTCAGGAGGTCTATGGAGTTTGTGCATGGCATGAACTCGTCGAGTCCAAGGATCAGACTCGGCGAGTAGGGTTAGGGTTTCCCGTAAATCACTTAGTAAGTTAGAGGGGGATTAGGGGACTGGAGTTCAAGGCGGAACTCGCCGAGTTGTTCTTGAGACTTGGCGAGTTGAGTTGGGGTGGCCCCGCGATTCATGTCAGGTGTGACTCGTCGAGCAAGGGGAGGAACTCGACGTGCCAAGCCGGACTAAAGAGTTAGTGGACACGTGTAGACTCACCGAGTCGCCCAAGTGCACTCGACGAGTCGGGTCAAAGTTTGACCATTGACTTTTGTTGACTTTTAGGGTTTGGTCAACAATGTGGCCTCTGAGCTAAAAGAGGGGCAAAATGGTCTTTTTCCTGCTGAGGGTGCCCAGAGAGGGTTGAGCGTAGTCCCGAGAGTTATATTTATGAGAATATTTACTTTATGTGATTAGGCGGAGGCTAGATCATATTTCCACCGCGTTAGAGATTTACCAAGACATCTGAGGTGAGTCTTCTCACTATACTTTACCTAGTGTGGTAACAGAATTATGTGACAAAGTATTTAGAGTTATATGCCAGGGTATTTGCATGTTACTATGTGTTGTGATTTATTGTGATATGTGATATGCATGATTCAGAGTTTACAGAGTTAGGACCAGTGGGTCCACAAAGTTATGGGACCAAGAGGGTCCTACGGAGATATTCAACCAGAGGGTCAACAGAGTTACAGCCTTGAGTGGTTGATATGTGTTATGTGTGGTATTTCAGGTACCAGCGATGATCGTGGGAAGGCGCCGGCATGACTCGTACACACGCACACTGGAGTTTATATATTTTGATCTTGGGGTTTTGTATTAAGATAATGATGATACAATGTTTTAAAATGTGGATGTGAATGAAATTATATGGTTTTTAAAATACGAAAAAAATTGTTTAAATTTTTACGGTGTTACAATGTTTTCGTAATACCTACTCACTGGTTTCCTGAGAATACAAGCAGGTTTGAAAAGCGTCAACATTAAAGTTGGCGAGTTCATAAGTGTGTTTGTATGAATAAAATCTATAATGTTTTCTTGTAACTGATAGCGTGAAGTTTTCTAGTAAATCCAATATTTTCTTAAATGTAAGATGTAGTGTTAAACCCTAAGACGAAAAATGTAAGTTATATTGTACTGGGATATAGTATGTAGGTTTATCTTTATATAAAACAAATGAATTGTAAGTTACTCTGTAAACCAAGTCGATCGTTTTGTTAATCCCTATGTGAGTTATTATAACCATGCTTAATATGAAAGATATGCCTGGACAATGTTCTTCATGCGTCGGAATCAGTAGACTTTTGTCATCCTAGACTTGCCGGTCTAACTGTAGTGAACAACTGAGGTGTGGGGTTGTCAACCCCGTATATATCTATACAAAACTATCGCACTCTCTCTCAAAGAGACTCTGGTTATATTGCAGGACTTAGGGTTTACACTAGGTAGGTACTGTGAAGGAATGTATCACAAGAGCATTAACAAATTTACATGAAATATGACTCCTTTTTCTTGTAAAATAATTATACATATGAAAACTAAATGGTTCCTTTGGAATGAAAGTGTAGTTTTGTGACTCTCCATACTATACCAATTATAGTTTATCTTGTATGTTTGTTGAGACTATTTATATAATCTTTTATATAAATATAAAGATGTTATCTTTTCTAGTGTCAAAATATGACAGTAAAAATTGATATCTTTGTGATGAAACCCACCAAAATAGTAAATGACCACAATGTAACTATTTTTGCTAGAAAAACTATCTTTTAGTGAAAAGATTTCAAAACCTTGTAGTTTTACAATCATATTTTCTTGATGATATTTGTAACATAATGTAAATTATGTTTTTGGTTAACTTTTGCATATCAAAACTATTTTATCACAAATTTTGTATGAAAGTAGTGATAATCCTAACTTGAGCAAATAATGGTTTATACTTCAACATCAAGAAGTAACAACAAATATTCATGTAGTAAATAGATTTTAGCTTGTATTCCCCCACCCCCTCCCTTAAAAACATGAAAAGCTTGAAAATGTGGGGGGTATGAACTCACATTGAGTGGTTTTGGTGGATGACTTAAAGGATTGAGATGAGGATTTCGAACATGGCAATGGAAAGGGAGTTGATGAACTTTAAGGAAAGGTTATTATCCTAAGAATATCAACACACAAAAATGTTTGTAAAAATGGTGAAACTAATATAAAATCGTATATAAACACTAGGGTATTATGAAAATACTTACCAAGGAAATCTAAGGATGAACTTGGGGATTAAATCCTTTGAAACTTGGAAATGAGTTCTTGAGAGAAGGAGTAATTTAACAGGAGATAGAATGAAGTAACGGTGAGGTTTTGTGATGTTAATCTGATTTAAATAAAAGCAGTGGTATTGATGTGAAGTTTACTTGGATAACTGGAGGTTAATGTATGGAGGTTTGGTGGGTAATACGTGGGTTACTGTGACTGTATTGGAAATGGGCGAGAAATCAAATCCAAAAGTCAAATTTTCTTGTCTTATCCTCATCCTATACCGCAAACCTCTTTAATTCACCATAGTATGACCGTAATCACGTGTGATTTCGGTCCTAGGCTTGCCTTTACTTTTAGATTTCGGTCTTAGGACTTTTCCCATGGTGATTTCGGCCTTAGTGGGTCCTTAAGGTTTGTTTTTGGCCCTAGTGGGGTCCTTGGGGTTGATTTCAGTTCTATTGTTTCCTAGACAATGTGATTTCGGGTTTGAGTATTATGGATCACAAAGATGATGACCTTAAAACTTATGAATTCAAGGTGCTTTCATGAATACATGTTGCTATGTTAAAACTATTTGATTCTTGTTTTATTTTCATGAACTTTTCAAGGCTTAATTCAACATGATTTTCCAAGTGTATATTATCTTTAATCATACAAATGGTGCCCTCTTGGCTTTCAAATAACATTATTGCATCAAGTTACATAGTTATACATTGGGGATACCCTTATATATAAGACCCCTTAGACTTGGTTCGACCCAAAATTTTCTAGTAGTCACATCATCCCCCCATTAGGGGGAATTTTGTCCTGAAGGTAGTTTAGAGTAGGCACCAATGAACTGGGGATGAGATGTGGGTACTTTTGTTTCATTTGATCTTCGTGTTCCCAAGTGAACTCGGACCCTTCTTTGGCGTTCCATCAGACCTTCACAATCAGGATGTGGCTTTGTTTTGTCCGTTTCGCCTCCCTGTCCGTTATTTCTATGAGTTCATCGATGAAAGGGAGATTTTCATTTTCTTCAATCTCCTCCATAGGGATGACAAAAGTTTTGTCAGACAGGCATTTCTTCAAATTAGACATCTGGAAAATAAGATGTATGTTATGGAGTTCTTGAGGTAACTGAAGTCTATCTGCCACTGGACCGATCCTGGCATGGATCTCAAATGGTCCAATGTACCTTAGATTCAATTTTCCATTCTTCCCAAAGCGTATCATCCCTTTCCAAGGCAAGACCTTTAACAACACAGGGTCGCTGACTTGGAATTCCAAGGGTTTCCGTCGTTTATCTGCGTAGCTCTTTTGTCGGTCCCGCGATGCTTTAAAGCACTCACGGATTTAGGCGATTTTCTCCGTGGTTTCTCGTATGATTTTCGGGCCTATGAGCGTGCTATCAGGTACTTGTCGCTAGGCAAGCTATGTGTCTCCAACCTCGTCCTAGAACAAGGGAGATCTGCACTTGCGTCCATAAAGGGCTTCGAATGGAGCGACCTTAATGCTGGTATGGTAGCTGTTATTATAGGAGAATTCAACAAGTGGCAATTGGGCATCCCAATCTTTACCAAAGTCTATCACACACGCCCTCAACATATCTTCTAGCGTTTGTATGGTCCTCTTGATCTGCCCGTCGGTCTGAGGATGATAGGTGGTACTCATATCAAGTTGGAGATAATAGATAGTGGCACACCATACAATCACACTATTTCCTTGACTTACGTCCTTGCCAACCTTTCCATCTTGTAGGTCTCCTTTATTGGCAGGTAGTGGGCAGATTTGGTTAACCTGTCAACGATCACCCAAATGGTGTCAAGTCCACCTATTGTATTGGGTAACTTGGTTATGAAATTCATGGTTATCCATTTCCACTTCCATTCTGGTATGTATGGTTGTTGTAGTAGACCCGAAGGCTTTTGATACTCTACCTTAACGTTGGCACAAGTCAGGCACTTGCCCACGTAGGTAGCAATTTCGGCTTTCATGTTCAGCCACCAATAAAGTTTCTTAAGATCCAGGTACATCTTATCCAAAACTGGATGGACGAAGTACCTTGTCTTGTGGGCTTTATTCATGACAACGTCTCTGTAACCACCAAACTTCGGTGGCCATATTCGATCCATGAAGTAGTAGGCTTCGTCGTATTGGAATGTAAGGTTCTTATCCATTCCTCGCAAGGCTTCTTTTATGACATTCTACGGTTTCAAGGCTTCCAGTTGAACCGCTTTGATCTGCGAAGACAAGTAGGAATGGATAATCAGGGTTAGTGTCTTACCCGGCGACCCGAGTATTCCTTTCAGCTCAAGGCATCTGTGACTACGTTGGCCTTGCCCGAATGATATCGTATTTCACACTTGTAGATGTTCAGTAGTTCTACCCAAATCCACTGCCTCATGTTGAGCTCCTTCTGGTTTAGGATGTGCTGGAGGCTCTTGTGATATGTGAAAATTGTGCACTTTATACCATAAAGCTAGTGCCTCTAGATCTTTAGAGCGAACACTACTGCACCCATCTCGAGGTCATGCGTGGTGTAGTTCACCTCATGGTTCTTTAGTTGTCTTGCTGCGTAGCCTATGACCTTTCCTCACTGCATGAGTACGTAGCCTAGTCTTTGATTGGATGCATCGCAATAGACCACAAAATCTTCTGTCCCTTTTGGGAGGCATAAGATCGAGGCACTGCATAGAGCTTGTTTCAAGGTTTGGAAAGCAACCTCTTGTTTCCTTTCCCAGGTGAAGGTTACACCCTTCTGAGTTAAGGCGGTGAAAGGTTTATCGATTTTGGAGAAATTCTGTATGAACCTCCTTTAGTAACCAGCAAGGCCTAAGAATTGCCTCATCTCTGTTGATTTTTGGGGTTCTTGGTGTTGCCCAGCCTCCGATTGCCTTTATTTTGGCAGGGTCCATGTGTATCCCCTCTTTGCTGACCACGTGCCCTAAGAAATCAACTAGGCGGATCCAGAATTCCCATTTGGAGAACTTCGAATACAGCTTCTCTGCCCGAAATGTTTCAAAGACTTGCCACAGGTGTTGACTGTGTTCTTCCTTACTCCGAGAATAGACAAGTATGTCATCGATGAATACAATCACGAACTTGTCTAAGTAAGGTCGACACACATGGTTCATTAGGTCCATGGATGTCGCAGGCGCATTTGTCAGACCAAAGGGCATTACTATGAATTCATAGTGACCGTAGCGAGTTCAGAATGCAGTCTTGGGGATATTTTCTTCCCCGGATTGAACCGGAGTTGGTGGTACCCGAATCTTAAATCAATCTTTGAAAAGTAACTTGACCCTTGCAACTGGTCGAATAGGTCGTCGATCTGGGTAAGAGGGTATCGGTTTTTGATGGTGAGTTTGTTTAGTTCTCGGTAATCGATGCACATGTGAAACGACCCATCCTTCTTGTTTACGAATAAGACCAGAGCTCCCCAAGGTGAGAAGCTTGGCCTTATGAATCCCTTGTCCAATAATTCACTCAATTGACTGGAAAGGTTTTGCGTCTCCGCAGGAGCCAATCTGTATGGTAACTTGGCGATTGATGTGGCTCCGGGTATCAAGTCAATCCTAAATTCGACTTGTCGTTTGGGGGGCACTCCTGGGAGGTCTTCAGGAAATATGTCGAGGAAGTTACATACCTCCGGTATGTCTTTAATGTTCTTTTCTCCTTTCGTTTTTTCGACCACATGGGCTAAAAAGGCGTGGTTCTTCTTGTGTAAGCACTTTCGTGCCTTGATACATGCGATGATGCAAAGGTTCGTACCAGGTTTGTCACCGTAAATGATCAAGGTTTTGTTGCTTGGTAGGTGAAAGCGAACGACCTTCTCGTAACACATAATGTCGACACGGTGCCAGTCCATGCCAATGATCACATCAAAACTTCTTATGGTAACCGATATTAAGTCAATTGGAAAAGAATGTTTATTCAAGGTTAGTGTGCATCCTACCAATACATCATTTTTTGTTTCATCTTTTCTGTTGGCCATTTCCATGGTGAATATTTCATTTAGTGTTTGATGGTTTTGTTTGAGTAGATGCGAAAACTTATGACTCACAAAGCTTCTCTCTGCAACGCTATCAAATAATATGCTTGCATAAATGTTATTGAGGAGGAACGTATATGTGACCATGATAGGATCTTTCATTACCTCCTCGTGTCCTATTACTAGGACTTTTCCCATTCCCCTGATATTTCGGTTGTTGGCCTTTAGGCATTTCCTCTTGTAGTGACCCGTTTCCCCACAACCATAGCACGCTTGGCTCACCCCGATATTACTAGGTTGGATGGCCTTTTATGCGGACATTCTGGAATATCGGGCAATGTGACCCTTCCTGTTGCAGTTTGTACAATGCATTTCCCGGCAGGCACCGTTGTGGTGAAAATTACACTTGTCACACTTTGGGAGGGTACCGACATATGGCTTGGTAGGTGCTGGTGCGGAAAGGGTGGTAGCGGCATGAACCGCCACAATCTGTTGCTTCTTGGAGGGTTCCTGAGTTAGTTGGCCCTTCTTCTTGTTTCCAAACATCCTCTTATTTCCACTCTCCTTCGTCTATTCGGGTATGGGAGTCATTATGCCTTGTCGAACTCCATGATCAATGAGCTTTTCAGTAAGGAGCTTGGCGCTGTCGAAAGTTATTGGGTTTGTAGCAATTACGTTGCCTTGAATCTGGGGAGACAGTCCCCAAATGAAGCGTTCAACTTTCTTGCTCTACGACATGATCATTCCAGGCCATAGGATTGCCAGGTCGCTAAATCTTGCGACATAAGATTCGATGTCAGAGCCGTTCATAGTGAGATTCCAAAGCTCCTGTTCTAGCTTTTCTACCTTACCCTTTGGGCAGTACTCTTTGAGCATCATCGCTTTGTGATCCTCGCAGACTACCGAGTTTGCCATCGGGAGAGTTAGGGATTTGATGTGGCCATTCCACAATGAAAGGGCCCTGTCAGAAAAAGTGCAGGCTGCAAACTTGAATTTGCGCTCCTCTAGTCAGGCACAAATTACAAATACTGATTCCGTCTTTTCGAACCACCACGTCAGATCAATGACGCCACCGCTTCCATTGAAGGGCTTGGGCTTGCAATTTGCAAAGTCTTTATAAGTACATTCCCCTGGGTGCCCTTGGTTTTCACTTTGATTGGAACTGTTTGTTCCTTTTCCTCCTCCGTTGTTGCTACTGCTTATTTGAGCCACGTCAACGGCTACAACAACGGTCACTGCAGTGTCCATTTTTGGAGGAGGTGGCAGTGGTGGTGGCTCCGTGGTATCGTTCTTGCGCTGGTTGTATCTTCGGGGCGACATTTTTTTCCACATGATGGAATGATGATAAGTTTTTGATATGACTCATGGTTCAAGCACTACTATAATAAGACACCTTGTTTGTATCAAATCTAGTTGTTATCAAGAGTCGTTTGTAGTTTATAATTGAAATTTGACTATACCAAATAAAAATGAAAAGGACATACATAGCAGATAACAACATCCAATAAAATGAAATACATATTTGCTTCATTGAAGACAAGGTGCTAGTACATATGTTTTGGGGAAAATTGTCCTCTAAGGAGGTCTATAGTACATTAAAAGAAAATATTTAACAAGGTCTACTAAAAAAACGGCCTTTTACGACGCGCAATGCGTGTCGTAAAACGATCAGACGATGCGCAAATGCGTGTCAAGGAAGGCCATGTCATAACGAGAGACGACTCGCTTTTGCGCGTCGTCTATAGACGACGCGTATTTACAACGCGCATTTATGACACGCATTTACGATGTGCATTTACGACGCGCAATGCGTATCAAGGAAGGCCATGTCATAAACGAAGACGACACACATTTGTGTGTCGTAACCTTACGACGCACGTTTAGGACACACATTGCGTATCATTAAAGCCCCTGTCATAAATGTAGATTACACGCATTTGCGTGTAATAAACTTCAACAACCATTTACGATATGCATATACGACGTGCCTTTATGATACTATTTTACACATAATACAAAAATATAGAAAGATATATATACCAAAACAATCAATTTCATCCAATAACATCATGTCAAAAAATTGTAATACATTGATATTAAAGGGATCTGATTGTACATTGTTAATAAGAGGTTTTCCCTAACTATATAACCTAATACTACATTGCTATAAAGGGGCACCTTCTTGTTTCAGTGACTCATCATTAAGCTGTTTGAAGCAGCTCTGAAACGTTTCCAATTTCCATTGTGTCTTTTCTTATTTCCTTAGTTTGAGTACATTGTTGTAAGCAAGTGTGTATTGAAGCACTTTCCATGCAATAGTACCCCCTTGACCAATACTAGTATCAGAACATAAAGCACCTTTATGCACAAAAAACAACAATCAGTCAACAAAGACTCAACATTCTTTAAAATACTATATGAAACAAAGAGTCAAAAAAGACTCAACATATAAATATATATCTTGAGTAACAAATTAGATTAGTTAATCTCACAAATCTTCAGAAGGCTACTTCAAGTATCTATTTTGCTCAAATCTAAGCAATTTAGGATCCCATTTGTGTCAATCATAACAAAACCTGACATAACATGTTGTAGTTTGTACAACAAATTGGACTGATGTTGATGTGACAAAAATTGCAACTTTTTGTCCCACCTAAAATTGTGGAACAAGATGGTATTTGTGCAAAAAGACATGAATGCCCTCCTCATCTAATTCAATCCTATCATATCCCCAAATTATAAACCCAAAAAGATGATAAGAAACATATCACTAATTCATTTGGTTATGTTGATTTAAAATCCATCAACTTTACAAGATACCTAAGATTCCACAATCAATAGTTATGTGTAAAAGAAACATGCCATTGAGCTCCAAAAAGGCAGTTGAAACATGATGAAACTGCTCCATGAGGATTATGTATTCCTTTGTACCTCCTTTAAAAAAAGAAACAACTAGAATCAACATGTAAATCATTTATGATGGATAAGATCTCAAAGATTTAATAAGGGAAGGCAATACATTCAGCACTCACATGAGAAATTCCAATCAGGATCATCGATATGGCGATGAAATTCCATCAAAATTAGTATCTTCACTATAGTATCTATCTAGGTATCATCCTCTGATCAAAAGGAAAAGCCATTTCTATTACTTTCTCAGTTAAGTCAAGAAGAAACATACATATATAGCATACAAGTTTAAGTTGTGTCCCCTTTATGTCCATTAAGTTAAAAAGAAACAACATGTAAGTAAGGATTATTGTCATTTTTATTAAATAGGTGGATCACAAAGACCTTGTACATTAAGGTTGTGTTTTTTACACAGGACATGATTGACAGGAGTCCATGTCCCAGCTTTCCAAGTAGGAAAAAAATTGCAATTTTTGTCTCATTGACTAAGTCCGAGTCCTAGTTAAGTCAAATGCATAAAATACCATTTCCTATGTCATATCCTAATAATAAATGGGGCCCAAAGGTGTTAGTAGGCTGCCTAATTTGTACAAAAACTAAAGAAGCTACAAGTGATGTAAAATAATAGAACCTACACATAAAGGTAACAGAGCATACCAACAGCATCAAGGGCTCGAAGAAGCAGATAGAAAACACACACCTGCATCAGCAACATGTTGACAAGAGAATGAGGAAATCCAACAATATTTTAACATAAAGCTGAAATTATAATGAGATTGTTTTATCTTCTATAGATTAACAAAGTTAGCATCGACTCCACAAATTTCAATGCTGCCAAGTGTCCACCATACAAATATTTCTTTGCTATGATCTCAACACGAAAAATTAAGAAAATTGTTTTCTTGCTGCTAACATGGAAGATGAGAATAAGTTTTCCTTTGTGTTTTTCACTTATTGCTCATTGATAGATACCACAGTGACAAAATCTGTCTAGTATAAAATTGCCTAAAAAACTAATTAGATATAAAGCATTCAGCCACTTAATAAGGTAGTGTTTTCCGATTCTTGATATGCATGAGAATGACCAATGTTTTCTACAACTTACTTGAAGCCAATCAGCAACAAAATTGACATTGGGCAAGGTGGCACTTATCCCAACAATTTGAAGATCATGAGTGGGGTCACCAGCTCCATACCAAAGTTTTGTCAGCATAAGTTCGAAAAGATAGCCCCTGTGCTGATCTCCAACCTGCCAAACAAAATGATTAAAAGAATGTATTTTTTGCATCATAATTCTCAAAAATGCCAAATTCAAAATACCATGTGAAGTTCATCAATTACTAAGATCCCAACTTCTGAAAAACGCCTCTCTTATAGCAATCTGTTGAGTCGTGAATTTTCCTTCTCGATTGTGCAAACGGCTATAAAGGTATCTTTAGGAATTGCGCCACCACTTTGGCTTACATAATAACTACGAACACGTGCACCAATTGGTTCAAGTAAGGCTTCAAGATGTGATGTTTGCATCACTAAAAGACTAATAATCAAGTTTAAGGACATACATATTACATATTCACATAAAACTTCTAACAAATACAATGCACAAGGCAATAGTCCACCTTCTCTATACAAATTGACAAATAGGGAAGAACAAGAATTGCCACTTTTCTTGTTGACAACACTCTACGTAACATCAAGATTTCTGCAACAAAACTTTTCCCAGCACTATGCCAAAAAAAGACAAATGGTTATGAAAAAGTGATTAAGTAGAAAAGATTTAGCACAAATCTTAAGATAAGTACCTTGTAGATGCACAATACAAAATGTTCCTTTTTCGTAACACCCCATCCACCTGGAGGCGGTCCACCTGGAAAATGAAAATTGAATTGAACATTGAACATTGAACATTGAACTTTGAAGTAAATGACTATAATATTAGGTGATTCAGGTTCTTGTTGTGTAATAGAGACAATCACCTTGTAATATTCATTCATGGAGTAATAACATAAACAAAAAAGGGTGATCAAGAGGACTTGAAAAATACCTGCCAAGGATACAGTTTTGATATACCATTTCTCTTATATGTGTTGCACAACTCGGAAGGGCGCCAATTCCCAATATCCAAACAATCATCAGAAGGCAAGCAGCTTGATAAAGTACTTTCTACACTTTTAAGAATGTTCAGATTACAAGTTCTGATTTTTGTACTTGGTGTATTAGATGTTCTGTTATGATTAGTTTGATTTAATACATCATTTTCAGATCCTTTGGATTCTTCAACAATCTTTTCAGGAAGATCTTCAGTATGATAGGACATATCATCAACCACCTAGATTGCCTCCTTTTAATTTTGCTGCTTCGTCTCACTCCAGATGTCCAAGAAGACCTTCCTCCTATCATAATCATCCCCATTATATCATAAATAAATAAATAAAAATATAAGATTGATTCATAATTTTTAACAAGGAACAGATGAAGAAACCTGCAAGGCTCTGGCGACATTTTTTCGGATCAATCTTACTCTTACATGCTGCTATCTTCTTTCTCTTATTCGTTCTTGTCCTTATATGCTCCTCCTATTTATAATATATATTTTAAAGAATGTTTGTTAGTGTTACTCATAAGTCATAACATGGAATTTTTTGACTTTACAGCGGTCAAGAACATAACTTTAACTTAATATATTATTTTTATATAATTATTAATTAATAAGTAAGATGTATTAAACAAAAAACTATGGAAAAAACCTATAGCCAAACAAGTTGTCATTCGCCTCATATACGTTTTCTGATAAATAGAAAATATCGTTTATTAAACAGAATCTGTACAAACAAAACTAGTTTATATGATTATATCATGGTATAATTGTATAAGAGTGCCTTTTTTGTTGGGAGTTCATAGTTTATAAGAACACTAGAGCTGACGGATGATTCTCCTGAATTTTTTCTCCTCATTCCTCTCTTCTATCAAACAAGCTTCTGCAACCACAAAACTCAGCCTACAAATTATGCAAAAAGATAACAATTTTTAGTTTCAAGTTTCAAGAATTGGGACAAAAAAGTTTGTTGCTTTGGTATATATGTTGAGAGATTTACAGTGAGAATGTGTAATAGATGATGGTCCAAGCTCGATTTCCATCAGGTACTAATGGCCTTCCAAAATACATGCATTTGGTTGCTCCTATGGGTAAGGATTCACCTGAGAGAACAGAAAGGCACCAACGTCATAGCCTGTTGCTACATCTGAATCGTACACGCAATAAGTGGAATTGGTTGCATTATATGTGTGAAGGTTCATAGCAGCTTTAGTGTTCAAAAACCTAGATCTCATGAAGCACAAGAATGGAATTAAAATGACGAAGTTATTTAGCAAGCCAACATATATAATCATCGCTAAACATGAGAAAATCAATGCGAACAGAGGAATCGAGCAGAAAACCCTAGCTAATAGATGAAATCAACATAAACAGTTCAAATTTAGATGAGAGAAAGAGAAAGTATAGTAGTATGGCGGTGTTCGACGGCAATGGCGAAACCAAAAGCAACTAAGCATAAGATGATAGCTAGAAGATGAACTTGGGATGATCCTTTTCCTTCGACCATCTTTCTTGTGCTACTGCTGCTGCTTCTTGGTTGTTTGTAGAGAGAAAAAGAGTGGAGTGAAAAAGGGTGTGCGCTTTTGAGGTCCAGAGCATAAAATCCCAAGTTCTTCTTTGATATCAGGGACAAGAAAACCCTTAAAATCGTCGGCGTTTCGAGTTTGAGGAGTCGTAGACCCCCAATCGCCGACTCCAAAGATATTGTGCGGTTAGATTTTTGGGGAAGGCGAGGTACTTGAATTTTTTAGGGATTTGGTTTCCCCCGTTAGTTGCATGAAAGAGGGGTGCGCGTATTAAAATTTTATAAAACGATAACTCTACACGAAACCCACTTAAATTTAGGTGCCTTCGTGTTTTTAATTTTTTTCGTTGGACATTAATTTTAGGGCACGCACAAATGCGTGTCTTCTATCCTTCAAATTTATCAAAACTAACATTACTTTTTAGGGCATGCACAAATGTGCGTCCTCTATCAGCGCGTGTCATTGTTTGCGCGTCATTAAAGGGTTGTTTTCTAGTAATGAGCATAACGACCCGTCGAATAGTGTTGTCACTTAGACGTAGGGTCAGTCCCACAAACATGAAAAAGAAAAAGGGTAGCACCAACGCATACCCATAAACCTAATCTCTAACAAATTCTGAGTAGTATGGATCCTACTCACGACGGGTAGTCCTTTGCAATCCCTGGGATGAAGTAAAGGCACCCTATAACTCAGCCAATCGACATTCGACTGCGATCACTCTTTCCTCGAGAGTCTCATACCTCTTTTGATATTCCCTTACCTCCGCTCAAGCAGTGGTAAGGTCCTCAATGAGCCTATCCATGGGATAGTAGTATCTCTCTCTCTCTCTCCAAATCTCTAGTCCACACGTCTGTGACCTCTGCAGTGGCTCCGAACTGCAAAACGCGATTCGCCGTTGCCCTGGTCTTGTCACCAAGGTCCGCGATCCACTGGATCATGACTAGGAGGGCTCTGTCGGCCGGTCCCCCGTGGATAAGGTTATAAAAACCTCTCTCCATACTGAAAGGAGGGGACTTGTGCTGGTGCCGGCTCCATCTCTCCAGATCTTCCGCCCAGTGAGGCGTAGGTCCGTTGCAGCCTAAACGGTGTGCAGGGACTCGTGCGACATAAGGTGGATTTATGACTTCTGACTCCGCATCCTCCTCTTCTTGTTCCTCCAGCTCCTTTTCAAACTCTTCATCTGGCTCCTCTTCCATGATCTCCTGGGGATCCTCTTTAGGATCCTCCTCAATCCACCCTCCATTCCCCCAGTTGGGGAAGTAGGGATCCCCTGGGTTATGGAAACCTGCCATCGTGTCTGTACGAGAATATAAGTATGAGATATACCTGAAATTTTTATAATGTGCTAAAATACTCCTGTAGTATTTTAATTCTTTAGGTTTATTTCTCAGAGCTTTTTTGGTATAAGGTCGGTAAGTTTTAGATTTGTTGTCCACCACGACCACTCCTAAACACATGCTGGTGATATCTTGAATAAATGTAGTTGATAAGGCTATATTTACCCTAGATAAGATTAAATAACTATCTAAGCTCAATCGTGATGTCCAACTCTTCCAAATACTTCTTATTATAACATTATTTCTAATATGAATGCATGTATGTACACTTTTATAAATTACTTATATTTTTAGAATATACTTTTAGCCAGAGTGTTTTAGTCCCATTGTATTTATACTTGTATACCTAGTATGGTTTCATATATTAGTTCACTATAAGCAATGCTCTGATACCAATCTGTCACACCCCAAACCAGAACGGCGGAAACATCTAGGGGCGAATGGAGTGACTTCATGTATAGTATCATAACAATTAAATATAAATGAATCACAGCCTCACAAATATTCATACATTGAGAATACAAGGTTGCATTGTTTACAAACTTTGTTTGTTCCAAAAGTTAAGTACAAGTAATTGAAAAGTAGAAATCATGATGTAGTGACGCTTGTCCTCAAAATATTTTCGTAATACCTGTTTACTGGTTTCTTGAGAATACAAGCAGTTTTGAAAAGCTTCAACATTGAAGTTGGTGAGTTCATAAGCATGTTTGTATGAATAAAATCTGTAATGTTTCCTTGTAATTGATAGCGTGATGTTTTCCAAAAAAATCCAATATTTTCTTAAATGTAAGATGTAGTCTTTAACCCTAAGACCAAAAATGTAAGTTATACTGTTCTGGGAAATAGTATATAGTTGTATCTTTATATAAAACATATGAAGTGTAAGTTTCTCTGTAAACCAAGTCGTCTTGTTGGTCTAACTGTAGCGAACAACTGAGGTGTGGGGTTGTCAACTCCGTATGGATCTATACACAACTATCTCGCTCTCCCTCAAGGAGACTCTGTTTATAATGCAGGAGTTAAGATGTACACTAGGTAGGTACTATGAAGGAAAGTCTCACATGAGCATTACAGATTTACATGAACTATGACTCCTTTTTTTTTGTAAAATAATTATTCCTTTGAAAACTAAATGGTTCCTTTGGAATGAAAGTGTATGTAAATCTCCAAACTATACCAATTATAGTTTATCTTGTATGTTTGTTGAGACTATTTATATAATCTTTCATATAAATATAAAGATGTTATCTTTTCTAGTGTCAAAATATGAAAGTAAAAACTGATATCTTTGGGTTGAAACCCACCATAATAGTAAATGACCACAATGTAACTATTCTTGATAGAAAAACTATCTTTTAGTGAAAAGTTTCTGAAACCTTGTAGTTTTACAATCATATTTTCTTGATGATATTTGTAACATAATGTAAGTTATGTTTTTGGTTAACTTTGCATATGAAAACTATTTTATCACAAATGTTGTATAAAACTAGTGATAATCCTAACTTGAGCAAATAATGGTTTATACTTCTACATCAAGAAGTAACAACAAATATTCATGTAGTAAAATGATTTTAGATTGTACCCCCCCCCCCCCCCCCGGTAAAAACATGAAAAAGCTTGAAAATGTGGGGGTATGAGCTCACTTTGAGTGGTTTTGGTAGATAACTTAAAGGATTGATATAAGGATTTCGAACTTAGCACTTGAAAGGGAGTGGATGAACTTCAAGGAAAGGTTATTATCCTAAGAATGCCAACACACAAAAATGTGTGTAAAAATGACGAAATTATCATAATATCATATAAAAACACTTGGGTATTATGAAAGTACTTACCAAGGAAATCTAAGGATGAACTTGGGGCTTAAATCCTTTGAAACTTGGAAATGAGTTCTTGAGAGAAGGAGTAATTTAACATGAGATAGAATGAAGTAATGGTGAGGTTTTGTGATGTTAATCTCGTTTAAATAAAAGGAGTGGTATTGATGTGAAGTTTACTTGGATAACTAGAGGTTAATGTATGGATGTTTGGTGGGTAATTCGTGGGTTACTATGATTGTATTGGAATTGGGTGAGAAATCAAATCCTAAAGTCTACTTTTCTTGTCTTATCCTCATCCTAGACCGAAAACCTCTTTAATTCACCCTATTATGACCGAAATCACATGTGATTTTGGCCCTAGGCTAACCTTTACCTTTAGATTTTGGTCCTAGGCCTTTCCCCATGGTGATTTTGGCCTTAGTGGGTCCTTAAGGTGTGTTTTTGGCCCTAGTGGGGTTGCTTGGGGTTGATTTCGGTTCTATTGTTTCTTAGACAATGTGATTTCGGTTTTGAGTATTATGGATCACAAAGATGATGGCCTTATAACTTATGAATTCAAGGTCGTTGCATAAATACATGTTGTTATGTTAAAACTATTTGATTCTTGTTTGATTTGAATGAACTTTTCAAGGCTTAATTCAACACGAATTTCCAAGTGTATATTCTCTTTAATCATACAAATGGTGCCATCTTGGCTTTCAAATAACATTATTGCATCAAGTTACATAGATATATGTTGTGGATACCCTTATACGCAAGACCCCATAGACCTGGTTCGACCCAAAATTTTCTAGTAGTCACACAACTCCTCACGGAATCTCTTTTAGAACCTGGAAGTAAACCGACCATTTCTATCAGAAACCACCAAAACCGGAACCCTATGCCGTGCTACAACCTCGTAAATGTAAAAATTAAAAGGAATTGTATACTAAAACACTGCATGAGTGGGGATAAAATGGTTTTCCGAACTAATTTCTATAGAATGTTTAACAAGAACTTTGATTGACAAGTTTGGACCCATGAAACTTGGACCTATTTTTGACACATGTTACACTCGAGGTAATAGAGAGTCTTATATGATATTCACAACCGATAGAAAAAAAATGAAAAAAAACAAAGAAACAAGCCCAAACGTCATATATGATCTCGTTAAATGGTATTACTGTCATATCCGGTTCCCAAGTCAAGTTTCAAGTACTAAAAAAATACAAAGATGATTTAAGAACTCAAATTTGAAGGAAAAATATACAAAGAATCAAACTTTAATTAAATCAAGAGCTACCTCCAAATTAAATTATGTGCTAATGAAGAACTGTGTGATATGATATATGATACTCTCGAAAAAGTGAAAGCATATCAGCTCAGTCCCTATGGGTGGGTTGACTACTTCAGCAAAAGCTGATTTGATGTGACATGTTCTTAGGGATGAGTTGATCCTGATTCTTAATTATTTAGTCATAAGGACATGAAATTCTGAAACATTCTATTTTCGTGAGCAAGGTTAATAAGGATATAAAGTTTAAATAAAGGTTATATTTGGTTTATTCGTTCACACCATCACGCTTCTTCCTGGATTTTGGAATCTGTGAAAGATTGAAGGTAATGAAATGGTTGTCTAGGTAATGATTCTATTGAAGCTTCCTCGATGTAAAGTATGATCACGTGAAAAAAGAGTGAAATGTTTTATTTATTAAAGTTTAAATTTTAAGTTTCATTAATTTTAATTTATTTTAGTTTTTATTCTAAGTTCCCTTTTAGGTCATCTATATTTTCCCCTTTTCTTTATATAACGTCTAATCTTTTTATCACTTGAGGGCAAGTAAGGTCTAAGATTGAGGAGATTTGATAAACGTCATTTTATTCAAATTTTATATTAGTTTTTATTATATTTTGCAGCTTATTTTACGCTTTTTATACGCATTAGTTCAATTAATGTCCAACTCATGTTTATCGCTAGAGTTCCCATACTCCTCATGTTTTTATGTTGTTCTTAGATATTTCTAGTGGAGCGGTACTTTGGATCCATATTTGGAGGTTAATGGAGCTAAAATACATGAGGAAGCTGGAAGTTGGGTTAGATTTGCTTAAACTAGAGAATTCACGTCCGAAACGCGTGATTTTTAGAAAACACGTGTAACGTCCCAAAAACTCAGAACCAAAAATTTTATTTTTATATTAAATAAACCGTCACCCAATTTTTTTACCAAAACCATAAGGAAGTTAGAGTATATCAATAAACATCCAAAAATACATTAGAGGCAAATAAAGCAGAAATCATGGTGTCTGCAATGCGATCATCCCGAGCTCTTCCCCTTCAAACTGGAAGTACCTAAAATATAAACTGAAAATCTTAAGCACAAAGCTTAGTGAGTTCCCCAGAGTACCGCATACCATGCATATATGTCATCTCAAGGCTGTACCGAGTCTATTTCACCCTCGAGTCCATTTCACCCCCGAGTCTATTTCAACTCGTATGTTAGCACAAGGCTATACCAGGTCTATATCACCCCTAGATCTATTTCACCCCACATACATATATCAAACAAGCACACATGCATACATGCAAACAAAAGGAGTCACAAAGACTACAAGCACACACAATCCCTAGTGTCCTACAGTATAGTGAGCAACTCACATCGATCCGTTGCTAAACAAGCAGATGCTTGGGCTGCCGAACCGAAAAATACCCACACTATTCAATCAAATAATATCCTTAATCAATAGTTTGGTCATAAACCATAATCGAGACTTTAATTTACTAATACCGACTCCTAGGGTAAAAGTCCATTTTACCCTTCCCCTTAATTTACCCATTTAACTGTCACCCACTCAATGGAACTCAAAGCCGATTAATGGCCCAAATTCATAGAGGCACCCAAAGCTCATTAATGGCCCAAATTCATAAAGGCACTCAAAGCCCAATAATGTCCCAAATCCATGAAGGCATTCAAAGCCCAATAATAGCCCAAATCCATAAAGGCACTTAAAGCCTAAATTTGTAGTCCAAATATTGGCCAAAACCAAAAAGCCCAAATGGCCCCTGATTGAGTAGGCTTAGCATACCACCTGGGTACGCCAACCATACAACTTAGAGATCAACAGTTTACGGGGCTTTAGGCTCGTATGCATAGTGTATGCGAGAGTACGGCTGGTGTACGCCCTTGGTGGCCAAATCTTGATTAGGCAATTAATCCTTTAAGACCAAACTTCTATTTTCTGATCCATTATAAGACCCTACTTTCACCAAATGAGCATTTACTCATGCATGGTTGATCTTTAACCATCAAGATCCAAAATTTATGGACTAGGGAACTCAGAAACATCAAGAGGAGCAACACATAACTTCTGGAGTGTTAATCCCCACTAGAACTCATACATGGGACCAAAATGTGCTTAAAATATCACTAGATCTAGATCTAATCTAAGAACTAATAGGATTTGAGCATTACAACATTAATATGGTGCACATGCAACCCTAATGCTTTGGATCTAGGTTTTCTTTAAAGTTATATATTCAAATCAATTATCCAAAGAGAGCCCTAGATCTAGTATAACAATTCAAAATTCACATATATATTAGGGTTAGAAGATTACCTCACTTGTTATATTTGATGGGTTTTGGTCATAAGAACATCCTATGTGCTAATACAAACCCTAATGCTTGGATCTAGGTTTTTCTATTGTACATGCAATTTATCCAAGACTATAAACCCTAGATCTAGCATATGATAATCAAGATAACATATAAAGAAGGGTTTAGATCATTCCTTGATTGTTATATAGCAATAACAATCTCAAATCCTTCTTGTATTGACTTTAGAAAGCTTAGAGTCACAAATGTCACTCCTCTAATGGTTCACAAACACCAAGAGCAAGAGGATGAAGAAGAGAAGAGAAGGAGGCTCTCAAAAACGTGTGGAAACCCTAGAAGGAAGCTTGTCCACGTTTTTGGGGCATAAGGGCTCTATATATAGTAAGGCTATTAGGGTTATCTAACAAGGAAACCCTAATTTGGATGCTTAAGCCCTAAGCAACCCATGGACTCCTTTCCTTAAAGGCCTTGGACGATTTCCAATGGGTTTCCCCATAGAATTCGTCCAACCTTATAATATAAGGAAATCCATGGCCCAATTGCAAATATCTTATAATTACAATTCTAGTCCCTTAAGTTTAATTAATCTCTTTTAGTCACAAAACTAATTACCAATTAATTCTTGACTAATATTAATTAAACAATATGATTTCTCCTCTAATATATTATTCTCATAATATATTAATAAATCATATTTAATCCTTTCTCTCCATAATTCATCCCATCAAGTTGCTTTGGTGAAGGCAACCCAAAAGGACCATGCACCATTGGGTCAAGTACATACCAAAATAGTTATGGACTTAGACACTAATCCAACAGTCTCGCACTTGGATAAGTCTAATAACTATTATGCGTATGACTTCAGATCCTGATCTGCAATCGTAACTTTCCAAAGCCGCTGTCAACTCTGATCCTATCAGATACGCGTGTCCTTTAGATAAGGGATCATATATTCCTCCATTCTAGATATCGTATGAGACATGATTTCTAATCATGCTCTCTATACTATTTCTCGACTTCCGATTTATGACAACTGACTAATTGAACAAATCAAATTAGCCCTAGCCCGGCCGAGCATTTACGTTTTTCATCACTAAATCATCGAGGGGCCAAAGATATCGCTTTTATCCTACTTTGGATAAAAGGAACGGATAAACTTTGATTCAATGCTCGCTTGCATTTACTCACCGAATCACACGCAACAATATGTTTTATAACACCAAGTTACTGGTGCGTTTACATATTATCAATGTGCAACCGATTTGCAAGATACAACTCACACATATCGGTTTCAAGAATATAAGATGTTAGCATTTCACCAATCACTCGTGATACAATTCATGGAGTGATCCAAGTGAGCGTGGGTTTAATCCAATGCTCAAATCATATTCATAAGCACTCATTAACGTTGCAGCAAACATTTTCTTATGTCTAATACTCTTTAGACAATCCACACACCAATTCACGACAATCTTTATTCATACCTACTTCCAACATATGAACGACTGTGGACCGTTCGAATAATTTGACTGTTCTTAATCAATTAAATTATTCAGGAAGTCAAAACATGCAAAGTGAAACACAAGGATAATACTAATCCCATATGGCCTCAAACCTTTGAGTATAAATAAAACACCTTTTATTTATCACCATATCGATTACTCATTATTTGTTGTTTCGGGTAATCAACTTCTTACATGAATTATTACAACACTTGTCCTATGCTCTTAGTATGCACACAATGTTTACCTATGGTTGTTACTTTGTGAAATAGATCAAATGAACACATTTCCAATCATACTCATTTAACAACTCCAAATCCTTTTTCATAAGTGAAAGAATATCAATTTCTTGCCACTTATAGAATATGCTAGATTCTAACATTTTATGCAATGATCCTTTCGTAATATCACTGCACTAAAGTCGCAATGACTATTGCCAATGAAAATACAAAGTCCTCTATCGGAGATTGTTACAATACAATTCCTTAGATATGATGTCTCTCACTCAAAGTACATTCCTTTGAACATCCTTTTGCATAAAACTTTCTAATCTAGACATGGATTTTCAATATCCAACTCCTAATATGGAAACGTTTCCATATTTTCCATATGACAACTCATTCTTAATAGAATCTTTTCTATTCATAATAATGTCGATATGGTCCATCCAATACTATACTTCCAACTACTCACAAGCGACCAATCCTCGGCGAACTTTGGATTGTCCTTTGATAGTTGTTTAATTATCTTAGTCAAAACCGATTCTTGTCCTTTTTCCCTCTAAATGCGCTGGACATTTGGAAAATTTTAGAATGGTCAAGTATTATAGCATTTTGCAATCGATCCTATACCCGAAGCGTATAGGACACGATGCATAATGTCTTACATAAAGATTTGATACTTTATCAATCTTCTGCCATAATATTTTATGTGCTACGTTCTCAAAATTCGAACTATGAAGAGGAATGCCGTAATCATAATCGAAATTCGAGAACACACTATTGATCCTTGACTAAATTTATTAACATTCCATAACCTAAGCCTTTAGATTTGTAATGAAGCATAATATTCTCTCCCTTAATTATAGCAAAACAACTTTTTAACCCTTACAACTTTGCAAAGTATAACTCTTGTTTTCTATAATTAATATTGCTAACTTGCAATACTTGCCTTAATAATCATACAATCATAACATTTATGCTCCCACTATCATGATGATTATTATAAACATAACAGTTATGCTCCCACTAGCTTTGACATGTATTCAGAAATCAGCTTAACTTCCAGAAAAACAATACTTATTGAATTTCTTAAGTTCATGTTTCTAATACATAATGCTTTGATAATCCTTTATCAAAGCTTATACACCTTTGCCTTAGATAGCTCATATGTGTGTCTAAACAATTCAGACTAATTGCCAAACCTCACAATTCAAATCATGGAAAGGGATACCGTAACCATAATCGAATTCGAGAATCCAATTTTCACAGTCACTATCTTTTTAAAATCTCTCTTAGTGAAAGCATTTCCTCACAGTCATTTTCATGAAGGAGGGAATCTTATGACACTTAGATTTTAATGGTGTATGTGTTCCTATCCATGTGAATTTGTCAAAACCAAGATTTACGACAAATTCAAACTCATATGGACCGAACTTTCTTAATCTTGATTTCTTGCCTTATGTTAGCACAGCTGCCCACCATGTCTTCCAAGTAGTTAAGCAGCTCACCCTTTCCTATCAATGTATCTTTCATTGATCAAGGTCCTTGCCTTTTTATGCATTCAAATGAGAACTCATAGGGCTCACATGCATAATTAACTCAATTGGAATGGCACAGAAACAAAATAGTGTCAACACGATAGGTTGTAAACCTCAACTCGTGTACTAGTGATGATCGATAAGGTTTATTTTGATTTGTTCTTGAAACCTTTAAAGACCATTAAGACTCCCACTGACTCCTTGACATATAAGATTCTTTTGCCAATAAACATTTCTTGACAAACAAATATTCAAGAGTTAGTGTAGTTTTTATCAAAACACTTCATAAATTGGTCCTAGTTAGTCTTTGTCTTATTCAAGATATCACAACTTTCCACATTTGATGAATGTTATAAACCTTCTTAATGGTTTTCACTCAACTTCACAATCTTAATTTTAAGACTTGTTTTGGAACGAAGTACGATTGACTTCTTGATTTAACCATTTCTTCAATTCTTGATTCCTCTTCTTAGACATACAATTGTACTAAGAATCACTTAGAGGATCAATTGAGATATGGTTCTTAATCATAAAGACCTATCATAAAGCATAAAAGGTACTCTCCCTTCTTCTTAGAATGGAGAAACTTTTATCTTTCTGCCTACTTGATTCTTCTTATTCGTTCTGCTATTGATTTAAACTTTTTCAATCAATTCAGAATTACACTTAATCTTATAAGTATAATCATATTCACTAAACCTTTAGTAAATCATGACGAATATCTTTGTTACTCTTATGGTGGACTTGATCAACACGCAACTTTGTGTGCTCGATCTCCTAGTCCTTCACTTGACACTTGGTCAATGAATTAGTCTAATTTCCAAATATGAAATTTCTCATTCATCGTGCAACCAAGTTGCATGATTCCAAGTTTCTGTCCAATTGAAACTTGGGCGATGAGAAACTCTCCCTATTTGGTAAATTATCGACATTTCCACAAACAACATAATTAAGAATCAAATCCATTATTGCTAATATTAGAAACCTTCAAACATCAATTTTCATGCATGCCATTGCAAGGATAAATAAATAATATAAAATCAAAATTTATTTTATTGCGGAAAAATTTGTCCTTACAATGCAATTCATTGAAAAACTATGCTAATACATCTTTCATAGCAATCTAATTCTAACTCTAAGTAGTAGCTCAAGAATCTAATCTTCAAGTAATGCGATCGACATCCATTTCTTCACAGTTAGATTCTGCTCACTTCTTCCCTTAAGTTTCCTCTATTTTCTTCGATCCTACAAAACATCAATTGTAATCTTATCACATTATGTATTAAGAATCTAGAACAGGAGCTTAAAATAGTTAGTCAATGGATTTTACCTAAAGCAGAGCCATACATTTTGACTCTCCTATCTCTTAGATCTCTTAGGTAAATAGGGCATCTTCGTCTCCAATGCCCCTTCTCTTGGCAATAAAAGCAAATTGACTCTATTGGAACAGCACATGGAACTACTTCAGATATTGCCTTTCTCTTATGATCAAACTTTTCGATCATGGCATGTCTTTCGTTGCCATTGCCTATATTCATAGAGGTTCGGAAGGCAGATTCACCAATCAACTTTGCTTTTCCATTGCGCCAAACCATTGCTGATTCAGCAGCAATAAGCATATAAGTGAGATCTACAAGGGTCACGTCGTGGTTCATCATATAGTACTCTCTTACAAACTCACAATACGAGATAGGAAGTGACTGAAGAACCCAGTCAATAGCCATCTCCTCACAGACAACGGATCCCAACATTCTTAACCTATCAATGTGTGACTTCATCCCTAGGACGTGTGCACACACCGACTTTCCTTCTTTATGTTTACTTGCCAAAAGGGCTTGAGTGAGCTTGAACTTTTCAAGCCTTCGAACTTGTGGGTTAGGGAGAATAATTGGAGGAGGTGGAGGAAGAGAAGCATGATCTCTTGTTCCTCGATCGAATCGTGGAATATCATCTTCATGTGGAATGCTTGTTCCACGGGATTTGGGAAGACGATAGTTGTCATACTTTGACATCTACAAAACGGGAGAAAATGAATTCAAGTTAGTTGATTGATTGAGTCCTTAGTAAATCACCCAAATCAGATACTAAGGCTAGGACCCAACACAATACGCTACAACCTAGAAAAGGGATGTCGTAATCTAGTTGCAGAATATTTGAAGGCAAGTGAATGACGATTCACTAATTTCCACCATGAAAAACGAAAAAGAAATTTAAGTTTTACATCTATGAAACTCCTAGATCCTTTGAGATTCATTGAACATTTCAATGGCATGGTTAAATCTCGATATGCCCCTCTAGTTTGTGACTGGGATGCCGAGGATCACAAAGCGGGTGTGAATAACCAAGCAAACTTACATGGTGCCCTCACATGTTACAGTCACCTATTCGTTGTGCCGGTAAACCACACACGCTCCACCGAACTATGACAAACATTGTGTCACCCTTTGCTACCTTTGCTTAGAACCATTTAGTGTGCCGGTTAACCACACACGCTCCACTAACGTCTTCTCAAGGGCACAAAGTGTAATTTCATGGAATTGCATCAATTCACTTTTGCCTAAGTAACTAAGATTGGCAATTTGTAAAACATTTAGTTACTTTTGTACTTCATTATACTTATAATGGAAGGTTTTGTCCTATCCTACCCATTCGGCTAATGACCCTCCACTAGTCAAGAGCGCGGTGGGTAAGAGTGGATACCCATTCAATCGCCATTTTATAGGCAATTTCCTCAAACACCCCTTATAGACCAGCTTCGTGAATGAGACCTACTAACGGTAAGACTGTCTTTTACTCATACATATATATAATGTTAGACTTTTTTTTATATATAATGTTAGACTTTTAATGTTATATATAGTATAGGGTGTATTTTACACTTTTAAAATACTAGGAGGTCAAATTTAACAATTATACTTTTAATTCAATTAAATTGTAAACCTAAACTTTTATGGATTTATTAAATCTATTTTAATTATACACCTTAATTAATTAATAAAACCATAAGGGTGCGATTTGAACTTTTCAAAACAATACTAGGGTTTTAGAATTGAACATTCCTAAATTAAACCTTTTAATCAACTTTTAAATTCCAAAACTTGAGGGCAAGTTTTGAAACATTTCAAAACATTAGGTTTAGAATTTAAATATACATCAATATTAAACCTTTAATCAAAATTTAAATTCCAAAACTTGAGGACAAGTTTTGAAACCTTTTCAAAACATTAGGGTTTCAACTATTTAAATTTCAAAACTAAACTTTTTGAGTTTAAATTTAAACTATAAAACCTAAAGGGGAAAAATTGAAACTTTTCATAACACAAGGATCAAATAACAAATAATATAAATTAAACAATTAATTTTGTCATTATCTATATTTGACCTAATTTCAATTTCTTGCAAAATAAGTTACCCAATTAATACAAATAATTAACTTTAATCACATAAGGAAGTAAATATTTTATTAATTGATAAATATCTTCAATTAGATCAAGAATATACTCATATATATCATAAAATCGGATTTATATTGATCTAATATGATAAAGGCAAGTATCTCAAAGATAAACAGCAAGAAATCCCGATATTTGCACCTTCTGACGCTTGGACTCAACGAGTATCCCCAATGGACTCGCCAAGTAGGGGCCTACTCGCCGAGTCCACAATGGGACTCGCCGAGTCCACAATGGGACTCGCCAAGTCCATCAGGCAGGCTCACAAAAAATGAATTTTTCAAGCATGATCATATGAACAAGGCATCAATACAATAGAAACCAATCAAGGCTCTGATACCACTGATGAGTTTTGGTGATAAGAACATCCTATGTGCTCATACAAACCCTAATGCTTGGATCTAGGTTTCTCTATTGTACATGCAATTTATCCAAGACTATAAACCCTAGATCTAGCATATGATAATCAAGATAACATATAAATAAGGGTTTAGATCATACCTTGATTGTTATATAGCAATAACAATCTCAAATCCTTCTTGTATTGACTTTAGAAAGCTTAGAGTCACAAATGTCACTCCTCTAATGGTTCACAAACACCAAGAGCAAGAGGATGAAGAAGAGAAGAGAAGGAGGCTCTCAAAAACGTGTGGAAACCCTAGAAGGAAGCTTATCCACGTTTTTGGGGCATAAGGGCTCTATATATAGTGAGGCTATTAGGGTTATCTAACAAGGAAACCCTAATTTGGATGTTTAAGCCCTAAGCAACCCATGGACTCCTTTCCTTAAAGGCCTTGGACGATTTCCAATGGGTTTCCCCATAGAATTCGTCCAACCTTATAATATAAGGCATTCCATGGCCCAATTGCAATTATCTTATAATTACAATTCCAGTCCCTTAAGTTTAATTAATCTCTTTTAGTCACAAAACTAATTACCAATTAATTCTTGACTATTATTAATTAAAAAAATATGATTTCTCCTCTAATATATTATTCTCATAATATATTAATAAATCATATTTAATCCTTTCTCTCCATAATTCATCCCATCAAGTTGCTTTGGTGAAGGCAACCCAAAAGGACCATGCACCATCGGGTCAAGTACATACCAAAATATTTATGGACTTAGACACTAATCCAACAATATTGTAATGACAACAACAATCCTTGAAGTCCTTGACTCTTGAAAGCTTAGTGCCCCAAGTGTTGCACCTCTAATGGGGTCACAAACAATCAACACAACTAGGATGACTTGGAGAGAATAAAATCGGCTAGGGCAACTCCTACAAGCATTGGAATGATTTCATTAGGGTCATAGAGGATTTATATAAGGCTAGGTTGCTTAGTCTTCAAGCTGGACTTGAATAAGGAAACCCTAGTTTGAGTTAGCTCACCATGGTCTATTGTTTCTTTTCTTTTGTTTCTAAGTTTGAGTTAACAACCTTTCCAACGGCTACCGCTGATCAGCCGGGCGCGTTCTCAACTCCTCCTCCCTTAACGACACTTGATCAGTTGGATGCCTCTTGAGCTCCACATCCTCTCCAAGAGTATAACCACCTTCTTAGTTACAACCAGACAAATGTTTCACAAAATAATTTCATGCTCCAAAGTTTCAAAATCATTAAAACTATCAAGATTCAGTTTCTATCTTTAGGATCAAGAATTTATTGTTTGAAGCATTTTGTATGAGTTTGAGTGCCCCTCCTCTCACTCAAAGTGTGGTGGTGGTGGTGGTGGTGGTGGGGGGGTAATTAGTATAACATTTATGCAATATATATATATATATATATATATATATATATATATATATATATATATATATATATATATATATATATATATATATGGCTTTTTTCATTCCTTTAATATCAGATATTAGTTGTATCAATCACTTGATTATTGCGATATCAATTATACTATGATTATTTAGGCCATAGTCATATTAGTAAAATGATAAGTCGATTATATGTAAGGATAGAGACAACAATAAGATTATCGGATTTATTCGTAATAGAAATAAAAGAAGAATTAAGGCCTAAGGTGGTCTTTGATTTATAGAATGTTTATGAAGCAATTGGAATCTATCAGAGTTTTGGAATCTATTCCCATAGTCTGGTTGGAAAGAAATGGAATTGGAATCCAATTCCATATTCTCTTTGGTTGAAAGGAAATGGAATTGGAATGATGTAAAATAACAAAATTTTATTTATAATTTTTTGTTTAAATTTACTTTGTTTTATGAGCTATATGGTGGTGGTGGCAATGATGGGCGGTGGTGGGTAGTAGTGAGTAGTGGTGGGCAATGATGGTTGCAACAGTAGTGCTGTCAGTGGCATCAGTGCTAGCAGTAGCGGTGGTGACGGTGAAGGGTGGTGGTCGTAGCGATATTGGTGATGGCAATAGCATTGTGGATGGTGGTCATACTGGCGGTGATGGTGGATATGGTAGATGGTGGTGGTGGTGACAATATTATGTAGTAGTGGTAGAGACGGTGGCATTAGTGGTCACATTGGTGGTAGTGGTGGTGACGATAGTGGTGATGGTAGTCATAGGTAGTAACAGTAGCCGCTGGTGGTGGCAGTAGCAGTGGCAAAGGTGGTGGCAATAGCGGTGGCAGTGCTAGCAGCTAGGGGTGAGCAAAATTGAAACTGAAACTGAAACTGAGAAACCAAAACCAAAACAAAACTGGTGGTCAAGGTTTGAATTTTTAAAAAACCAAAAATTTGGGTTTGATTTTTGTTTTAAGTGTGTAAAAACCGAGCAAAACCGAACCGGACTGATTTTTATATATTATAGTATTCGGTGAATTAGATATGTTCATATTTGTATACATGACTTATTATCAAAAAAAATTGTTTGGGCAATGTAGGTCCTTGGTTGATTCTTGGACAAGGCGTTTTGACTTTATTTTGCTAGCTAGCTTTGAACTAATCCTTCATCGCTGGGACATGAAACCTCATTTCCTTTAACACAACTATAAATAAGAAAACACATTCCTTATACTAGTGAACTCCTGTTTGAGAGTCCTAGATCGGTCGGTGATATGTAACATTTACCTACTCATTATGTATATGTATATAGTGGCTTGAATTGTTTCATTGTTGAGGAAATAAGACTAAAACCCACAAATTGGTTAGATTGGGTTTAAACCCAAAACCGAACCAGGAAAAACCAAAAACTAAGAAACTAAAACCATTGGTTTCGGTTTAGCTTTGGGTTTAATTTTCTGAAATTGAAGCTTGTCGGTTTGGGATCGATTTAGGTCAAAACCAACCATGCTCACCCTTAGTAGCAACATTAGTAGTGACAATGGTGGTGGTTGTGATAATAGTAATGTTGGTGGTCATGGTTGTGGCGGTGATGGTGGTAGTAGTTATGGTGGCAGTGATTGTGGTGGGTGGTGGTGGTGGTTCTAAACTTGCGTGCTAAAATAACCAATGTTATCCAAATGAGTTCATGACGTTCTGGTTTACATATAGATTGAAAGCATTGACAATCATATATGAGAAATGAGATGATGACGTATTGGTTTACATAGTTACATTAGTAAAAGATTATACCATGATATCCTATCATATCTTTAAATCCCCAAGTTTGCGCTTTAGGCTTCCATAGAATCACACCTAAATATTTTTCAGATATTCTCATTTAGGTTGGTTTCCGTACTTCACATTTACCACTATAGTTAATAATTATCTGTTAAAACATAACCCAGCCAATAGTATCACTATATCATGACTTGAATGATTTTCTACGCATTGAACACATAACCTCATATAGACCAATTCTAGGTGGTCTAACCTCCCAAAGAAATTAAAAGACGAGATAGATAACCTTTTACTAAATTTTTCTTTGTTTTCTAAAAGGAAAATACATGATTCTTACATAGTAAACAGACAACAATGTTAAAGACATATAAGTAAAATCGTTGTTTCTTTATGTACAAAGTGGTGCCTTTATCTAAGGGGTGTCTCAAAACGGTACTTTATTTGGTAACTGTCAAATGACAGTTACATTAGTAGTTATTGATAGTTATGAAGGCTAGTATAAATACGTATGTAATGACATCTATGTATGATTTCATGCTTACAAGTATAATAAATACATATTAGTGTGAATTTATGTGTTCTTCATTTACTCAACATATTGGTATCAGAGCCTGCGATCATGGCTACAAACGGAAACATATTGCAACCCCAATTACCCAAGTTAAACGGAAAAAACTATTACCACTGGAGCATTCAGATGAAGGTTTTGTAAGAGTCCCAATATCTTTGGAGTATCGTGGAGAATGGAATCATTGAACCTGCAATTCCTACCGCGTTAACAACACAACAAACAATTGATTTGAATGAACCAAGGAAGAAAGACAAGAAGGCACTATTCTTCATTTACCAAGCAGTAGATGAAGTAATTTTTGAGAGAATCTCGACATCTTCATCTTCAAAAGAAGCATGGGATTTGTTGCATAGAACATACAGGGGAGAAGACAAGGTTAAAGTTGTACGACTGCTAACCTTAAGATGTGAATTCGATAATCTTCACATGAAGGACTCGGAGATAATTGAGGAGTTCTATAATCGAGTAATCTTACTCTTAAATTAGTTGAGACTAAACGGGGAAACCATTGACGATAGAAGAGTTGTTGAAAAAATCTTAAGAAGCCTAACCAGAAAATTTGAATATGTAGTTGTTGCGATTGACGAATCAAAGGACTTATCCACATTTTCTCTAGAAAATCTCCTTGGGACGTTACAATCCCATGAATTAAGGATGAGACAGTTTGACTTTTCTCACTCTGAAAATGCCTTCAAAATACACTCAACGACTCAATGGAATCCATATACAAAAGAAAATAAATATCCTAGTCAGAAGGAAGAACAAACTGAGACTTCTTCAAAAGGGAAAGGACATGCTAAATCACTCTCACAAATTCAATGCAATTACTGCCAGAAATTTGGACATACATTCAAAGTATGTAGAAAATGAATTGCAGATGAAAATAGAGACTCAAGCCTTATGCTTCAAGTAGAGGACAATCAGGAAGAAACTATGTTCATGTTGTTTACTGCACAAAACATCACACAAGAAGATACATGGTTCCTTGATAGCGGTTGTATGACCGGAAACAGAGATTTGTTTACTACTCTAAAGGATTCTGAAAAAAAGAAGGATGTACCGGTGATGACAAATTGTTAAACGTTCAAGGATGTGGAGACATACTCGTCTATACAAGGATGGGTAATAACAGGATACCAGGTGTTTACTTTGTCCCTGTGCTTAAACATAATTTGCTAAGTGTTGGCCAACTGATTCTCAAAGGATATGACGTACACTTTAAAGAGAATTCATGTGAAATCAGAGATGGAAGCAATAAACTGTTGGGAAAGGTACTCATGACCCCAAAAAAATGTTTCCTCTACAATTCTCAGATGATAATCTTTTCTCCTTTAAAGTCACAAATGATGAGACCTCTCTTCTTTGGCATCAACGCTTTGGACACATCAACTATGGTTCACTCATTTACATGCACACACATGATCTAGTTCGTGGGTTACCCAATATAAACAAAATTGATAAGATTTGTGAAGGTTTCATAATGGGTAAACACTCAAGGGAAGCCTTTCCGCAAGAAATGGTTTGGAGGGCAGAAATACCTCTAGAACTTACACATTCTGATGTTTGTGGTCCTATGAAAATACCATCCATTGGGGGAAGTATATACATGCTTACATTCATAGATGACTTCAGCAGAAAGACATGTGTTTATTTCCTTAAGTACAAATCAGAATTGTTTACATCATTTAAAATGTTTAAGACATTTGTGGAAAAGCAAAGTGGTTTCACAATCAAAGCTTTGAGGTCCGATTGTGGAGGAGAGTATATCTCTCATTTTTTCCAAGAATTTTTAAAAGACAATGGGATTCATCATCAACATACTACTCGTTATACCCCCCCCCCCCCCCAACAAAATGGGGTGGCTGAAAGAAAAAATAGAAACACTATGGATATGGCTCGAAGTATGCTACAGAGTAAAAATTTGGCTGATTTCTTTTGGGCTGAGGCTGTAGCATGTGCAGTATACCTACTAAATCGTGGCTATACCAGGAGTCTCACCGGAAAAACTCCTCAAGAAGCTTGGTCTGGATTCAAACTAGGAATATCTCACTTAAAAATATTTGGATTTGTAGCCAATTCTCATGTTCCTGATCAGAAGAGAGGAAAACTAGACAAAAAATCTGAAAAAAGTGATCCTTGTTGGCTACAGTGAGAGTTCAAAGGCCTACAAGCTATATAATCTGGTCACAAAGAAGGTAGTTGTTAGTAGGGATGTTATTTTTGACGAGAGCAAGGAATGGAATGAACCTTTGGGAGAAATCACTAAAGATCATATTCAAATAATAAACGAGGAAGAAACTACAACACAGGATAATGATAACATAACCTATGATTCACCACCACCATAAGACAATCATCAACATACATCATCAAATGTTGAAACCCCAGCTTCTACATCGCCACCTTCTTCTGGTTCACCTCCAAGAAAACCAAGGAGCATGAGGGACCTGTATGATGCTACTCAAAGGTTAGATTTCGATGAATATATTGACTTTGCACTATTTGCAAATGCAGATCCTGTTACTTTTGATGAAGCTCTCAAACATGAAAAATGGAGATTGGCAATGGATGAGGAGATCAAATCTATCACAAAAAACAACACTTGGAGCCTAGTTGATCTTCCAGATAATCACAGATCAATTGGAGTTAAATGGGTTTATAAAACCAAGATGAATGAAAAAGGAGTAGACAAGCACAAAGCAAGGCTGGTTGTAAAAGGGTATAGACAAAGGTTCGGAATTGATTACAGGGAAGTTTTCGCACCGGTTGATCGTTTAGAAACCATACAATTGATCATTGCTTTGTCGGCTCAATATGGATGGAGCATTTACCAGATGGATGTTAAATCAGCTTTTTTAAATGGTCCATTAAAAGAAAAGGTTTACATTAATCAACCTGATGGATATGCAAGAAAGGTCAAGAACACAAGGTATGCCGATTAAACAAAGCCTTATATAGGCTTAAGCAGGCACCACGAGCCTGGTACAACAGAATTAACAAGTATTTTTTTGAAAATGGGTTCACGAAGTGCTCACAGGAACATACTCTATATGTTAAGAAACAAGAAGGTAACTTGCTCATGGTTTGTATCTACGAGGATGACTTAATATTTACTGGGAATTCCCTGAAAATTATTGAAGCTTTTAAAGTGTCCATGAAAAACGAGTTTGATATGACTGATATGGGAATGCTACATTACTTTCTCGGAATAGAGGTAAGGCAAAAAACATACTCAATCTCAATTACTCAACAAAACTATGCAAGAGAAATATTGGACAGATTCAATATGGGAGAGGCAATTCCCATAGCAACACCAATGTAATTTGGACTATAGTTCACATCAGGTTACTTATTTAACTTGGGATCTAGAGCCATATGTTGGCAGTCAAAGAAGCAAAGCACAGTTGCACTCTCATCAGCAGAAGCCGAGTATATGGCTCTCTCCCTTGCAGGGTATCAAGCAATTTGGCTAAGAGGAATTCTCGAGAAACTAGACAATCCTCAAGAATCACCAACCTTGATTCATTGTGACAACAAATCAACTATTGCTCTCACCAAGAATCCAGTGTTCCATGGTAAAAGCAAACATATCAGAATAAAGTATCACTTCATTTGTGATCTAGTTGAAAGAGGAGAGATCGATGTAACTTTTTGCTCTACAAAGGACCAAGTTGCAGACATTTTCACTAAGGCCTTACAAGCAGGAGCCTTCAATCATTTAAAGAAGCATCTTGGGGTGGAACAAGTTTAGCTTAGGAGGGAATGTTAAAGACATATAAGTAAACTCGTTTTTTTATGTACAAAGTGGTGCCTTTATCTAAGGGGTGTCTCCAAACGGTACTTTATTTGGTAACTGTCAAATGACAGTTACATTAGTAGTTATTGATAGTTATGAAGGCTACTATAAATACGTATGTAATGATATCTATGTATGATTTGATGCTTACAAATATAATAAATACATATTAGTGTGAATTTATGTGTTCTTCATTTACTCAACAAACACCACTACTACTAGAATTTATGAATAATGCAAAACATGGTAAATGAATACGTGGGTAACCAACATGGAAATACTATGTCAAATTATAAGAAAATATGAATGCATTAAAAGTAGGGAAATGCAGCGGTTCACATTGTGGGGAATTTCCATGCAAATACTGACAATTAGAAGATGGATCGTAATTAGTGTTGCATAGGCTTGCCCATTTAACGCATAATATATTTGGTAGATCGGGCCATGGAAGACGCCTTATGGACTTGGGACTTGTATCAACACCTCTACCCTTAAAATTGACCTCTTACTCAAGGTCACATAAGCTAGTATGACAAGTAACAAGAACGGAAAAGGGTTGGGCGAAGAATTGAAAATGGAATATGAGAGGTCGGACTTGCCCGAATGTTAATTTCGATGGCGGACATGGTTGATGGCAACGATTTTGTGGTGGCGGTGGCGATTGGGGTGCTAGCGTTGTTAACAGTGGAGACATCGTGTTGTTAGCAACAACGGTTGTATTGAGGATGCTGGTGGTGGTGGTGTTGGAGACGATGCCAGTATCGGTTATGACAGTAGTTAGAGGTGGGAAGATAGCCCCCATATTTGTGATTGTAATCAATCTGGTAGCGAGGATGCAGTGGTCTCAAATAGCTTGGCAATTATGGCATCGAGGCGGTTGTTGTTGGCGATATTTATAGAAACAAGTTGAGCCAATTGGTCGGCAATGTTGGCAAAAGTCTCTTCGAGGCGAGGTGGATAACGATGATGGGGAGGCATTATGAGGTCGGGAATGAAAGCAACAATGATAGAGACCGACTCGAGGAGGTCAACCTCCCAAAAAAATAAAGAGATAAGATAGATAACTTTTTACTAAATTCTTCTTTGTTTTCTAAAATGAAAATACATGGCTTCTTAAATAGTAAATCGACAACACCACTACAACTAGAATTTATGAATAATGCAAAACATGGTAAATGAATACGTGGGTAACCAACATGGAAATACTAAGTCAAATTATAAGAAAATACGCATGCACTAAAAGTGGGGAAATTCAGCGCTTCACATAGTGGGGAATTCCCATGCAAATACGACGATTAGAAAATGGATAGTAATTAGTGTTGCAAAGGCTTGTCCATTTAGCACATAATATATTAGGTGGATCCGACCTTGGAATTGGTGGATCCAGCCATGTAGGAGGCCTTATAGATGACTTGGGACTCATATCATAACCTTATTCATTTAGTGCATTCCTCATAATATTTATTTACACAAATGCATTATGTATTAACATCCGAAAATTTCAACGACAAGATGCCATCTCTCTTTAGGAAGGTTGAAGATCCAAGCAACTTTGTTTCTTTCACAAAGATTAGGCTTTTTGAACAATTTTTTCTCTTGCTAGAAATGGTCTCCCTCTCTCTAGAAGTGAATAAGGTTAGTCGAAGGTAAATAATAACACTCTATTATGAATAAACAAAATACAAAAGTAATACATCTGATTTCAAAGATATCAAGTTATCAACAATAATTCCTTTAAGTTTGTTTTTTAGAGGGTACCCACTACAAATAAAATAAAATGACATTTACTAAAATAAGTTTTTAATGAAATATCTTTTTTATGCCATTATAGCATGTTTTATGTCACTATAAACTTAATAGATATAATGGCACTTAATAGTTTATGTTGCTAATATTAGTATGGGAAAATGACATAAAAATCCTTAAATTTTCATGAAATGTTTGGTTTTATCCTTTGAAGAGTTTTAGGTTCAATAATAACTTATATTTTGATTGATTTTGTCATTTTCACCCTTTTATCCGGTGTAGCACATCTCAGCCGGTTAGGTTCAATAATAACTTATATTTTGGTTGATTTTGCTATTTTCACCCTTTTATCCGGTGTAACACATCTCAGCCGGTCAGCAAACCACTGCAATTGCTTAGTAGGCTATAACTGTTGACATGGCGTTGCTTAGTAGGCTATAACTGTTGACATGGCGCGCTGACAGGGTTGCCACACCAGTGCCCATTCTTTAATTAAAAAATCTACAAAGAGGCAGAAAACTTGGTGCTACTAGGAGTCGAACTCGAACGTTCTGCAGGTATGTCAAGCGACTTTTCCACCGAACTGGTCTACAATACATGTATACATTTTCCGATTTCCTATATATATGGTATATCATAAGTAATTTATTATTATTATTATTTTTATTATTATTATTATTATTAATATTATTATTAATACTAATATTAATATTAATATTAATATTAATATTCTTATTATTATTATTATTATTATTATTATTATTATTATTATTATTACTTAAACATAATTTAAAAAAACTTATCGCATCGTTACGTATACAATACATATTAAATGTACATCTCCATTTGGTTTTATACATACTCTTAAATATGTTTTTAATTGTGTATATACGACTTTAGAAATATATACAAAAACATTTTTATATATATATATATATATATATATATATATATATATATATATATATATATATATGTGTGTGTGTGTGTGTGTGTGTATGATTTTAGATGTGTATACACGATTTTATATGTGCATTTTACATATTTAAATATGTTTTTTCTATGTATAAATACATATAAAAACATTAGAAAAACTGCAATAAAGTCCCTACATATTGGCATAATAATCGATTTAGTCCCTATATATATTTTTTATTCAATTAAGTCCCAAATACCGGTAATCGTATTCAATTTAACCCTTTCACCCAGTCAACAGGTCATCTAACTTTCAAAATTACATTTTTGGCCCAGATTTCAAAATTTATTACAAATTTGATCCAAAATTTACACTTTTGGCCCAAATTTTAAATTTTGTTACGAATTTGATCCACACTTTACCCTTTTTGCCCAAATTTTAGAATTTTATTATGAATTCATCCTAACTTTAGTTTTTTTACAACTTTTTTTATTAAAGAATTGTTTGAAATATGTTTTTTCTTTATAACATCATATTTATACAAAAAAAAACGTATTTTTACATAAAAATCTTATATTTTATATATAAAAACTTTCTTCAAAAAGTTTTTTGTATCTGAAATATTTAGTTATAAAAATAAGTATTTATTAAGTATATAAATATATAGAAATCCGTTTTTATAAAAAAAAAATGTATACAAAAACGTATTTTACAAAAAAAATGTATACAAACACCTATTTTATCAATATTTTTTTTTATAAAATCGTGTTTGTTTATATTTTTTTTTATAAAAACGTGTTTGAATATTTTTTTTATATAATATGTGTTTGTATACATTTTATAAAATGTATACAAACACGATTTTATAAAATATATACAAACACGTATTATATAAAAACTTATTCAAACACGCTTTTATAAAATGTATACGAACACGTATTATATAAAAAATTATTCAAACACGTTTTTATAAAAAAAATATAAACAAACACGATTTTATAAAAAAAATATAGATACACACCTATTTGTGTGTGTGTGTATATATATATATATATATATATATATATATATATATATATATATATATATATATATATATAAGGTGATAGGTGTTTGTATACATTTTTTTATAAAAACGAATTTATACATATTTATATACTAAATAAATACATATTTTTATAACTAGATATTTCATATACAAAAAACTTTTTAAAAAAAGTTTTTATATAGAAAATATAAGATTTTTATGTGAAAATACATTTTTTTTTGTATAAATATGATTTTATAAAGAAAAAACATATTAGAAACAATTTTTTGAAAAAAAAAAGTTGTAAAAAAACTAAAATTAGGATGAATTCATAATAAAATTCTAAAATTTGGACAAAAAAGGTAAATTTTGGACCAAATTTGTAAAAAAAATTTAAAATCCGGGCCAAAAGTGTAAATTTTGGACCAAATTTGTAATAAATTTTGAAATCTGGGCCAAAAATGTAATTTTTGAAAGTTGGATGACCTGTTGACCGGGTCAAAGGGTTAAATTGAATACGTTTACCGGTATTTGAGACTTAATTGAATAAAAAATATATATAGGGACTAAATCGATTATCAGACCAATATGTAGAGACTTTATTGTAGTTTTCCCTAAAAACATTTTTAAATTTATTTATAATGTTATTTATAATTGTTTTGTGCATTCAATATGTATTGTAAATATAACGATATAACAAAGTTTTTTAAATATATTTAAATATGTATGAAATATATTTTTATATGTGTACATTGCTGATGTGGCTTGCCCCATCAGCGCCATGTCAGGAGTTTCAGCTTGGTAAACAATCTCAATTGACTTGGTGACCTGCTGAGAAAGGCTAAACCGGATAGAATGGTGAAAATGACAAAAAACCAAAGTTTGAAGCATTATTGAACCTAAAGCTCTCCAAAGGGTATTACCAAACATTTCATGAAAATTTGAGGGCTTTTATGTTATTTTCTCTATTAGTATTCATTAGTTGCATAAATATTTTAAAATGCCTCTAAAACTCTATATTTTATGACATAAATTCTATTATATGCCACTAAAATTTTATTATGTGTTTTACCAATTTGTTTTTGTACCACTAAAAAAGTTGAATTCCCCCTTGTTCCCTTCTACGACATGAATCGATCTTTATTGTATATATGAAATAAAGTTGAATTCCCCCTTATTCCCTTCTATGACATGAATCGATCTTTACTTTATATATGAAATATTACATTTCCACACTTCTAATACCCTAATTGATCATATTTAAGAACTCACAACATTATATATCCGGGCGATTCCACACTTCTAATACCCTAATTGATCATATTTAAGAACTCACAACATTATACTTCCGGGCCGACGATAAGTTTACCAAGATCAGACAGTTGTTTCATTGGATCCTTACCCGAACTACAATCAACAAATTCAAAATCAAAATCAACAAGATGAGAATTAGAGCTCCTTATTACGTTATCTCTCTCCTCCGAGCTCCTTCTTATCGAATATACTCAACAAAATAGAGATGAACATTTTTCAGATCATGTCACCGCCGCCTTGAAGGAACCGGGGTAAAGGATCTTCAAGCAACAAAAGAAATATGAATATGATTCACATGGTTTTTGGTACACGAGATAATTAATGTTGGAGTTTTCTCTAACACAAATAATTCTTAACGATAAAGAAAAGGATAAAGAAGGACTAAAAAATTCATACATGGACAAAAATGTGGGTATATAATCATGCAATTGTTGTACCCTTAAATAATTTTTTAATAAATATAATAAACTAATTAATTATAATATGGTGACCACAGTTTGTACTGCCCAAAATGGAATAGTCTTTTTACAATAACCATATTTTAACTGATTTTTAAATGATATAGTACTAGTTATCGACCCTTTATGAAAAAGCAAAATATAAAAAAGAACCTTGGATTTGGCGACATAAAATAATTTACATATTTGATTGGGAGTTATCTTTTTGTAATGATTTTCCATGTAAAATTATTACACAAACTTTTTAAAGATAACATCTGAGTTTGCCGTATTCTTATAGCATCTCTAATTTTCAATTAACTTATTTTTTAAAATTATCTTTTATTTTATCATTTTGTTAATTTTAACTTCTAATCAACATTCTAAATAACGTTAGGCGTGACTTGAAGACAATATTAAGGATCAAGTTTTTACGAACCGTGACGAGCTATCTCATTTGAAAGGTGTGACTTAAGGCGGTAATTTCATATATAATTACTGATTTTATATGTATTTTTTAATATTATTTATTTTTATATACATAAATGACTTTAAGCGTCATTTTTTTAAAGCTTAATGTCAAGTCCAAACCCTGGAGCCATGACATATCATGATGCTTTTTAGAACCTTGCTTCTAATTAAATAAAATATACTATAATAAATGAAGGTTTTTTTTGTCATATGTCCTCTTCTCATTCATTTGGACACATGACATTTTCTAGAATTTTTAAATTTTCTATTTTCCACTTGTCATTTTATTGTATTTTTCATTTTATTAAATTAAAATTCCATATTTAATATGTAAGGTAATATATATATATATATATATATATATATATATATATATATATATATATATATATATATATATATATATATATATATATATATATATATATATATATATATAAGTATTTATTAGAAATGGTTTATATATGTAATGTATTCAATACATTAAAGTCTCATTAGTTTTAATAATTCAAAAAATTTCTTATTTTTCTTATAAATTGAAACTATTCAAATTATTAAAATTTCATATTTATTTTTTTTAATTAAACTCATGTAATACATGGATCTCACACCTAGTACCGAATAATATAAAAGTTAAATTTTAATATCAAATATAAATACGACTATGCTGTATCTTTATTTATATATAAAAATAGTAAAAAGTAGACGGAATTCGGCGCTTTGCGTCTGACACGAGAGATGTGAAGTACATAATCTTGAATATTTGATCAACTTCCATAACACAGGTAATAGTGGAGCCAACTAGCATGAGCGCAACATGTATACTTTCCCCTTACTCCATCTTTATGTAATAGAGATGCACCTTTAGAAATAGTTCGTGAAAGTAACACAATGAAAAAAATTAATATTGTTATGGTATAAATGGTTCACATCTTGAATGAGTCATCAATAGTGTCTACAATGTCATCCAACATCCCACAACTATTCCTTTCATATCATCAATTAAATCCATGGTCTATATAAATAAACAGATCAAATAAGCTTGTGGAGATGTTACATATTTTTTATAAATTAAAATGAGTAGCAGATGGCCTGTTTACAATGGATGACAATAACAACGATACTCTGCAACTTACGATGCCATAAAGGAACAGAGAAGAAAGGTACCTTGGCTGCATTGTGTCCATGCCGCCTATAGTTAACATTTGCCAAAGGTGCATCAAATAAGTTTTTTGGCAAAAGCACATGCCCTAGCGACTTCACCTACAAGTAATTATACCAAACTTTGTTTAATGGTAGTTAATGGGAGGGCGATTTGAACTCATAACCTCCATGATAACACCAACATTGAGCAATGACATAAGTACACCAAATATCCGTCTCTAAATAAAAACATATTGAGTTATTAACTTTAAACTCATTATATTATCTCAAAAAGACAGACATACCTAATTGCATTACGTTTAAGTAGATATGGATACTAATCTACCTTCTGAAAAAGAAAAGGCACGCCCCATTACAAGAAAACAATTGATAAACTAATAGCAATAATAGGTAATGTGACAACTTTGATCCACCATTTGAGTCGTTTTCTCTATTTTAAATTTGAAGTTGCAACTTATTGGCTTCGGCTGTCTGTTCGTTAGACATAACCATCTCACATGTTTCACCGTCTCTTATTGAAAAAGTTATCCATTAGTTGCCATGTTTTTTCTAATATTCACTTGTGATGGCATCTAAAGATCTATTTCCTTGCATTACAACAATGTACTTTCCATTTTTTCTTATAAGGAACGGTGCTTTTGACAAATCTATTAAATTATAACACTTTCCAAAAGTGTAATGTGGTAATTGGATAAATGAAAGTACGATGCTATAAAAGAAGTACCTTTGGATTTCGAATACTCTCTATCTTAAGTGCACCGGCTTCTATGAGTATTGTAATTACATTCAAGTTCACCTTCCTAGAATACATACAGGGTCAATATTGTATATTCCACATATAGTTTAGGATTCAATTGGAAATAGGTTATTGGAATTATTCAAGTGCTAATTACACTTTTACTCCTTTGAGTATAGATGATTTTTGTATTTTTGGTCTTTATTTGGTGTTTTTGTAATGAATTTGGTCCATGTTCCAACTAAATGGCTTTTTTGGCAAGAAAAAGCAAAAATCTACTATACTTAGGGCCAAAAAAAGTAGTCATTTTCACTTGGAACATGATATTGCCATATTTATACATATATTCAGACATTATCTTAGTACATTTTAAGTTATAATTTGCTTAATTGCAAAGCTATTTGATACTTATTGAGTTAAATTAGATTTTGCATCCAAATAGGACATTCTTGAAGAAAAATGACGAGAAGTGGCAAATATTGGAACCTAGAAGGACTAGAAATGAACCGGGAGCTTAATGGAGCTTAAAAGGAAGAAGAACCAAGCAAAAACACTACCCACGACGTGGCAATTAAACAGTACGACGTGATTATAAGGAAATTACCGATGAATTACGAAAGAAGGAAGCTCACGTGTGAGCCTTATATTCTCACGACGTAAGGAGCAATGGTTCTAGAAGATCATTACGCGGAAGCCAATTTCCTTGTCAGATACATATTACTATTGACCTCACTACGTGAGACCCGAACTCTCATGACGTGAGGGATTTTCTTAACGAAACTATAAATAACAGTTGCCATATTCGATTTTGAGAGGTTGGATCTGATTTTCTAGAGTAATTGTCGAAATCAGAAGCTAAAGGAGAGCAAAAAACAACCTTTTGGAAGAGAGACCATTTGAAGATTGAATATCTGAAGATCACACACCGCATTCAGTTTTCATTAATATAATCATGTCGAATTCTTATGGCTTTGTGCGTTTACCTTCTGCCAAGAGTAGCTAATTTAGTATACTTTCGTTTAGTTAGATGAAACCGTAAACTATGTGCTAGTTTCTTACTTTATGGATTATATGAAGTTGGACTTATTTTGTGCTTGATTATCAATTCCTAGCATGTTAAAGCTTTAATCTTTGTTTCTTACATTCATGGTAGGTGTAGTTAAATTATCAGTTTAGATTGCATGAGCTTCATTACCTAGTACTTTATGATCATTAAACTATTAGAGCTAGGATTCATCAAATCTTAGATTAGGTAATAAAGAAAACAACTTTAATTGTGTTAGAGAACATGATTTGATCATAATTGTGTTTGGTAAATCGTCTTGATCATAGATATCTTCAAATGGTGATGTCAAGAAGATTTACCAAACACAAAAAGGAAGCAGTTCGAAAGCTTTCAGAAGACTCCTAACAAAAAGGAAGCTAGTTTCGCATCGTAAACAAAATCTAGAAAAAAGAAGTGAACCCGAAAGCAAGCCAAAAGACAACATGGAATACATTGGCTACATGACTATGGAGGCATATAAGAAGCGAATTCATGATGACACAGGTTCGAGCCTTGTGCAACACGAAATTCCCGCGACCGCCAACTTCTAACTCAAGGGACACTTCCTTTCCGCGCTAAAAGATATTCCATTTTATCGGAAAGACCATGAAGACGCTTACACAGGTTCGAGCCTTTTGCAACCTTTGTTGGAGGGAAAATTGTCGTATGAACTCTTCACGCAACAAGAAGTCTTGATCTTCTATGATGGGGTAAATGTAACAACTAGGCAAGTCCTTGATTCTCATGGACCGCTAACAAAGAAGATTCCTGTTAATAGAAGAATTTCAAAGCGTTTAAGGGAATACCACAACCCTCAAGAGGATAATATAAGAGGATATAAGGATCAAAATGGTGCTTCGGAAGAATTAGTTGTGGTATTGGAGAGTGAAGAAGATGGATCAGTCCATACATGTAATACGCGTGGGTTATGGCAATTGCAATGGGCCACAGTTGACAAGGGATTGCGATTTAGATGAAAATAGGAATAGAAAGTTTCAAGTTTCTTATTCTAGCGGAGATCGATTTGATGAAGATTGGAGATAGCCAAAGAAAGAATAGTTTCCTTATGAAGAATACAAGAAGGAAAAAGAAGAAAAATATAGGAAAACTGGACGGGGCTACTACTAAAAAGAACAACCACCAACCGAGAAGACGATGTACTTTGAGTCAATGCATAATAGGTTCATGGAGGCTTTTGAAAAACGAAACGATGCAACTGATGTCACCATGAGAAATCATCAAGCTTCCATCAAAAAAATGAGACTCAGATTGGGTAATTAATTACACTAGTTAACAAAATATTACCACCTAAAGTTCCCGATCAAAAACCGCAACTGTTATTGCCATATCCACTAAAGAAGACCCTTATTCAAATCCTAAAGTGATCAATGATGGAGCTTTGAAGTAGCTAGATCCACAGTCAAAGAGAGTGAAGATTAAAGAAAAAAGCAGTGATGGTGCCTAGTTCTCACGACGTGTGGAACATCCCCTCACATCGTGGGATCAATATGATCAGAAAAATTCATCTTTCGTTAAAGCATATCAACCTCCGTTACCTTTACCTTCTCGAGCTAGAGATCACCCATTGGAACAAGAACATAATAAGTTCATAAATCAAGTCAATATCCAACTAATAAATAATCCTTTTGTTGAAGCATTAGCCAAAATTCCCGAATACGCAAAGTTTTCTTCAAGATCTCCTCGACACTCATCAGCAACTACAGAAGATATTCAAGGTAGTTCTTAATCAAAAATGTTCAATAGTGATTATGGAAGGGATAACAAAGAAAATGGGAGATCCCAGACGTCTTAATTTACCATGCAAATTTGGAAATAACACAAAGACATCCATGTTATCCTATTCGGGAGCAAGCATTAATTGAATGCCATATTCTTTTTACCAAAAGCTTGACCTTCCATAAGTGTAACACCTTGTTCTGAATTGTTTCCTAATTCGGTACCGTGACCCAAAGATTGGCTACATAAGGCTTAGGGATTTTGGTAAAGAGAGAATTAGACCCCTTTGAGTGTGGAAAATGTAGATTGTATGACCCGAGATTTCGGTTTGTGTTTTAGGAGCCCAAGGGTATATCGGTAAAGTGATACTTCGTGCTTTTTATGAATTTGGGTTTAAGTTCAAAATTTTTTAAGGCAAAGGAGAGTTGATAGAAGTTTAGAGATTCTCGTTACCTTTCCGGGGATATAAAGATCGTCGAAAACAGACTTAGAACGAAGAATTGATGGCCTTTGTAAGTTTGGTGGTATTAGGGTTAAGCCTAGTACGTTGGGCGTATGTAGGAGTACTTTGGGCGTACTAGGCAGAAGGATCGTAGGTGCCTTAAGGAGTACGTTAGGCATACTAGAAATACACAAGACGTACTAGAGTCAGGTGAAAACCCTAATTTAGGGTCTGGGACCGTATTTAATGGACTTAACTCAACTACAAACCCTTCTACCTTCAGCCTCCATCCTATTAGACCCTAGAAACGAAACCCTTGTCTCCATTGGTGTGATTCTTGAGTTTTTGTTGTGGCTTCATTCATTTTGGTGCTCATTGAAGAAGAAGGAGCTTCTTGGAGAAGTATAGGATTGCTTGAAGCTTATGGATTCAGACCTTTTGAATCTTGATCTACCTTATGGAGGTATAAAGCTTCAAAATTTATGGTTCTCTAGTCTAGTTCTAGTCTTGGGTGGTATTTTATCATGTTTTGGTCCCAAGGTTGTTGTTCTTGTCAGTAGAAGCTACTCCAGGACCCCTGAGCCTCATCTTTGGTCCTTGTTGAGTGGTTAAGTCATAAAAATGTCATCTTGATGGTTTTTGTTGATGCATGCATGAGTTGATGTTCTTATGTAACATCCCAAAAATATGCACAAAAAATTTCATTTTTAATGTAACGATTCATAAAACAATTTATAGAAAAACATCATCAAGTTACTTCATTTTATAAAAGCCACAGATCACATGTCTCAAAACCATATCATCAAATAGTAATAGTGTCAGAGTACAAATCCCAAGAATCTCATGTGCGGAAAATCATGTGTGTGATGCGCTACTACCGGGCCGACTCCTTTCCCTTCGAAGAAGAAGGACCTGAAACAAAAAATGAAAATTATAAGCACAAAGCTTAGTGAGTTCCCCCATCATACCACATACCACATAACATACATATTGTCTAACATATTCGGGGTACTAGACTACCCCTTTGGTCTCTTTTAATCAGTAACTGCCAAGCATATCATGGTGTTGGCCGACCCCTTTGGTCCTATCGACCGACACCTTGCCTAGCATATCTGGGTGCTAGCATACCCCTTTGGTCCTTTCGACCGGTACCTTGCCTAGCATATCACAGTGTTGGCCTACCCATTCGGTCCTTTTGACTGGTACTGGGGACTATTTCACCCCCAACTCCACCACATACCATCCAAGTGCAAAAACATATAATCATATACTACCTAGCTTATCCGGGTGCTGGCATACCCCTTCGACCCTACCGACCGGTACTGGGGTCTATCCTACCCATCCTATCACATACCACATATCATCAAAGCATACTAGCACATAAACATAACAGATAGCTACATACCAGATAATTATCACAAAGACAACCATCTCTACTATAACTCTTACTAGTGGGCTGGCTTTGGTGCCTTAGACCCACTTCTACTAGAAGATAACTCACCTCAATATTGTGCAGTAACTGAACTGTCCTCGGTGTTGGGATCAACTCTCCTCAAACTCCTACATGTTACATCTCTTTTAATTACCTTTTCAAACTTATAACCCCTTTAAGGGTCAACTCTGGTCAATGGTCAAGTCAAAGGTCTACATCCTGTTCAAAGTCAACCTTCTTTTCCAAGTCAATATTCTGGTTGAATCGACTAACCGAGTTGGTCCATCAACTCGTCGAGTTCCATAATTCAAAGAATCTCGAGTTCGCGATCTGACTTGTCGAGTTACCTTATAACTCGTCAAGTTTCTCCTTATGACAAAATCGGGAATTTCCATTTGAACTCATCGAGTCTTTCCTTGGACTCGTCGAGTTCTACTTCATACAGGTCGGGACATTGCTCATTGACTCACTGAGTTCATCCTTGGACTCGTCGAGTTCTTGACCTTTAAGTCCAAAACACGTCCAACTGGCTGTGTTACCTTCTAGATTCAACAAGTTTGCGAAGTAGTAAAGAAGGTTTGGGAACCACCACCCAACTGGCTGAGTCCTAAGAACGACTCGTCGAGTCCCCCATTATCCAAAAATATCCAGTCGATTTCAGTCAGGCTTAATGCATCCAAAACATAGATCTGGCCTGCTAGGGTCAATATAACACATATAGTTTCAAACATTACGTTCATGTATGGCCTATTTAGCTCAAATAACCCTAAAAAGTGGTTCTTATGATGCATGGGAATCCAATGGCCATAATGTAGGCAACTTTATGCCATGGAGTCCCTCAAAGGCCCTGGATCTGAAGTCAGTACTCCAAAATTATCTCGCATCCATGAATGGTTCCAAAAATGGCTCCTTAAAGCCCCAAACTACTCCAAAAAGAGATCTAATAAATGAATGGACAAGGTATAAATTTTATACCTTGAATGAAATAGAAATGGAGCACAAACTCTGGATCCACTTGCTTCCTCTTGAACCCCCAAGCTTCTTCTTTCTTCTCAAGCTTCAAAATAACCAAAAGTACACAACAATGGCTCAAGAATACTCAAAATGGGTTAGGGTTTCGAATTAGGGTTTTTTGAACTAAGGGAGACGACGAGGGAGGCCACAATGGGGGTGTTAAGGCCTTTAAATAGGGTGTAAACCCTAAAAATTAGGCTTTCACTCTAGTAGACCTACTCGTTGAGTCGAGGCTACTCGACTCGTCGAGTAGGATTTAAGTCCCACGTCCAACATATCTAATTTCCTACTCAATGAGTTTGGGGCATCCAACTTGTCGAGTACCTTAACAAGTATGAATAATTCTTATTTAAATACGTATCAGGAACCGGGCATTACAAATCTCCCCCACTTATTTTAGACTTCGTCCTCGAAGTCTACTGCTACCTCTGGAAAAAGCTCGGGGTAGAGCTCCTTCATATCCTCTAGAGGCACCACCACAGAGTCGTCCACCAGGCACTTCCGCAGCTGGGAGACATGAAAGATATTGTGTATCTGACTAAGCTTGGCTGCCAGATCCAGTCTATAGGCCACGTTGCCCACCCTGGCTGCAACCCTGAAAGGACCAACGTACCTGGGGCCCAACTTGCCCCGCTTCTTAAACCATATGACACCTTTCCAAGGTGACACCTTCAGGAGAACCCTATCCCCGACCTGAAACTCCAGGTCCGATCGACATCTGTCAGCGTAGCTCTTCTACCGACTCTGAGCAGTCTGAAGCCTGCTCTTGACCTATTATATCCTCGCCGTCATCTTGAGCACCACTTCGGTACTCCCCGTGATCCTCTTCCGAACCTCTCCCCAGCATATCGGGGTTCTGCACTTCCTCCCATACAACATCTCAAAGGGAGGATGGTCGATATTCGTGTGGTAGCTATTATGGTAGGAAAACTCTGCCAAAGGAAGGTAGGTATCCCAGATCCACCGAAGTCAAAAAACGCACGCTCGCCGCATGTCCTCCAAGGTCTGGATGGTCCACTCACTCTAAACATCCGTTTGTGGGTGAAAAGCCGTGCTAAAATGCAGACGAGTACCCAACTCGTCGTGAAACTTCTTCCAGAATCCGGAGGTGAACCTCACATCTCTGTCAGAAATCCCGGAGAATGGCACTCTGTGCCGTGCTACTACCTCTTGAGTGTAGATGTCGACCAACTTCTCGGCCGAAATGCTCTCTTGGATCAGAAAGAAATGGGCACTCTTGGTCAATTGATCCATGATGACCTAGATCGAATCCACTCCCCGTGCGGGCCTGGGAAGCTTTGTGATGAAATCCATCGTAATATCTTCCCATTTCCACATAGGGATATCCAACGGATGTGTCTTGCCGTGAAACCTCTGGTGTTCGGCCTTGACCTTCCTGCTGTTCAGGCATCTCTCGACGTACCAGGCTACATCTCGCCTCATGCAGGGCCACCAGTAGTTAGGGCGAAGATCTTTATACATCTTCGTCGCCCCGAGATGGATGGAAAGTCTAGACATGTTGGCCTCATCCATCAAAATTTGTCATACTTCGCCCCAGTATGGAACCCAGACCCTCCCATGCAGGGTCAGTAGCCCACGATTGTCATAGTCAAACGAGGTCACCTAGCCTATGATCCGCTCGCACTTCCAGCGCTCCTCCTCCATACCCTCAACTTATGCCTCTCGGATCTGCTCCAAAAATGGAGTCACCACTTTCATCCTCAAGCAAATATCTGTAATCAGGGCTGCCTTGCGGTTAAGCGTATCGGCCACAACGTTGGCCTTCCCCGGGTGGTAGAGGATCTCGCAGTCGTAGTCCTTCGCCACATCTAGCCACCGATGTTGCCTCATGTTCAAATTCGGCTGATCCATGAGGTACCTGAAACTCTTGTGGTCCGTGTAAATGGTACATCGGACCCCATAGAGGTAATGCCGCCAAATCTTGAGGGCGAAAACAACTGCCCCCCAACTCTAGATCATTCGTCGTGTAGTTTGCCTCGTGAGGCTTCAACTGCCTCGAGGCGTAAGCGATGACATGCCCCCTCTACATCAATACCGCGCCCAAACCCGAGATGGACGCGTCACCATACAATACAGAATCCTCTATGCCCTACAACATGGCTAAGATCGGTACCTCACAAAATCTCTGCCTCAAAGAGGACCTGGTGGAGGAGGACTCTGATGCTGAATTTGAGGTCAGCAACCCACACTTTGCCATCCGCAACCTGTAGGATCATATACCCGAGCCGAGTTTTCAGGTATACCGCCATCCAGGTGGTCTATTATGGATGCACACTCCTTGTAAGACGATACCTCCCTTTCCTAGACTCGAGATTTTTCTGACAGGTGTACCACTCCAAGGACCAACACCCCGCTGGGCAGAAGACCTACACAGATGGATCCACGAGCATGGCCAGCATTCCCCGTACGGTATGTGTCGAGAGTTCTACAACCTCTATAAGGCTGATAGGGCTCTCCTTATCATCATTCGTCACATTTCGTTCCTTGACGAGAATGCTAAGGCATCTTCCAGCCAAATCCTAGATGTTGGTGCCACTGCTGAGGTCACCACCGCCCAGTTTCGGCGTTTAGATGAAGACCATCATCATTCGTCACATTTCGTTCCTTGACGAGAATGCTAAGGCATCTTCCAGCCAAATCCTAGATGTTGGTGCCACTGCTGAGGTCACCACCGCCCAGTTTCGGCGTTTAGATGAAGACCATGATTAAGACACACAGGATTATCGATTGCCTTCAAGTGGATGTTGTGACTGCCCGAGACGAGGTTGGGGAGCTCATGGACATGAATGCCGACATGGAGCAAAGGATGATCGAGGCAGGCGTCGAACCGAGGAGGCCACAGAGGAAACAAGAGTGATGAAAGCATTCATAGCCACACTTCGACAACCGAAGGATTTCACTCGCCATGAGTACTGTTTATGCTACTCAACTTTTGTTATGGACTAGGTTTTGCGAGTGAGCATTGGTGCCACTCCCTCGTGTATGTAGGTCCGACCCTACGAATAAGTGAGTACACTATTCTAAGGGTCGTTATGCTGTCGATTTTATTTTGGGATTCAGGTTTATTATAGACCTCTGTGAAGGTCAATTTTCAAAAATTATGTACTACTATGAAACATTATTAATGATATGGTTTGCTTTTTATTTCATTGGGTATTACTATTAAGTTCATAAATTTTTATGTAATTTTTTACTTATTATATTGATTATATTTTTTTATGAAATGTTTACAAGTTTCAATAAAGGCTAGACATAACAAACATATAGCTGAGACGTTCTATTTCGATAATACCCAATTTATAACTATTATCGAGGGCTTACCATCGTTCAATCTCTAATCCCTATGACAGAAGAATGCCACTACGCAGAAGTAAGTGACGTGTTGGCGTAACCCTAACAGTTCCACCAACACCAACATATAAGGTTAGCTTGACTTAAACTTCAAAAAAAGGTAAAAACAAATTTTACAAAACTTATAATTCAATATTTACCGTTTGGTGACATAAAAATTCCAAAAACTAGAAAATTGGCTTTATCATACTAATAGTTCATATACTTGTGTTCGATGTATAATATATGTTATTTATGAACATGTAAACATGTTAACTTATATATATATATATATATATATATATATATATATATATATATATATATATATATATCTGTGTGTGTGTATGTATATATATATATATATATATATATATATATATATATATATATATATATGGGTACAACGAAACATTTAAAATAAACTATAATAGGTATAGTGTATGGGTCATTAACACTATTATACATAGGATGCACCCTAACCCTAACACAATCACTCCTTCCAAATCGACTTAATGGTAGTTACAATAGGAAGCTTTGATGTGATCATTGACATGGATTGGTTAATCCCTCACGATGTTGATACCATGTGTTACGGAAGGGTCGTCCGTCTTAACTTACCGAATAGTGAAACCCTTGTCATCTTTGGTGACAAACCCGACAGAAACCTGCAAATCGTCTCTTGCATCAAGACTCAAAAGTACATGCGCAAGAAGTACTATGCATTCCTAGCCCACATTGTTGATAAGAAGAGAGAAGTGAAGGACATCAAGGATGTTCCAGAAGTCTGAAATTTTCCCGACGTATTCCGAGAAGACCTTTCGGGACTACCACCCGTACGACAAGTCAAGTTCAGAATCTTCTTGATTTTTAGAGCCACCTCCATAGCCAAATCACCATATCGATTAGCCCCGACAGAAATGCAGGAATTGTCCACTCAGCTGAACGAACTGTTGAGAAAAGGATTTATCAGACCAGGCTTCTCATCTTGGGGAGCATCAGTCTTGTTCGTAAAAAGGAAAGACGGATCATTCTGTATGTGCATCGACTATCGAGAGTTGAACAAACTCACCATCAAGAATCGATATCCCCTACCCCGAATTGATGATCAGTTCGACCAACATCAGGGATTAAACTACTTCTCGAAAATCGATTTATGGTCGGGGTACCATCCGCTCCGAGTCTACGAGGAGGATATTCCTAAGACACCGTTTAGGACACATTACAGCCATTACGAGTTCGTTGTGATTCCCTTTGGATTGACTAATTCACCAATGGTGTTCTTGGATCTAATGAACTGCGTATGTCGACCTTACCTAGATAAATTCGTGATAGTGTTAATTGATGGCATCCTAATCTATTCGTGGAGTAAGGAAGAGCATAGTCAATATCTGCGACAATTCCTTGAGACACTAAGGGAGGAAAAGTTGTATGCAAAGTTATCAAAATCTGAATTTTGGATTTAAAAGGTGGACTTTATGGGACATGTTGTCAGCAAGGAAGGGACACATGTGGATCCCTCCAAAATCAAAGCAATTGAAAACTAGGAAGCACCGGGGACACCGTGAAAGATCCACCAATTTTTGGGCCTTGTTGGCTACTAACGAAGGTTCATACAAAACTTTTCCAACATCACAATGCCACTTACTGCCCTGACCCAAAAAGGATTGACCTTTAGCTGGAGGGATAAACAAGAAACTGCCTTCCAGACGCTAACGCAAGCGGTATGTAGTGCTCCGATCTTGTCTCTTCCAGAAGGAACATAAGACTTTGTGGTCTACTTTGATGCGTAAAGCAGGGTCTAGGTTTCGTACTAATGCAACGGGGAAAGGTTATTGCCTATGCCTCAAGACAACTTAAGACTCAGGGGGTCAACTACACCACAAACGACCTTGAATTAAGGGAAGTAGTGTTTTCCTTAAAGACCTGGAGGCAGTACCTTTTTGGTACAAAGTGTACCATCTTAACTGACAATAAGAGTATCCAGCACATCCTTAATCAAAAAGAGCTTAATATGAGGCAACAATGATGGGTAGAGTTACTAAATGATTACGAATGTGAAATTCTTTATCATCCAGACAAGGCCAACATGGTAGCAGATGTCCTAAGTCGAAAGAAGTACTCGGGCTGCCAAGTAAAATCATTGACAATGATTATCTATTCATATCTATCCACCCGCATCAAGGTGGCTCAACTTGAAGCCTTGAAACCTGAGAATGTCGCAAGTGAAGCTTGCGAGGAATGGATAAAAACCTTGAGGTAAAGGATGACGGAGTTCGTTACCTCATGAATCGAATTTGGACACCGAGATTCGGCGGGTACAGAAACATTATCATGAACAAAGCTCACAAGACCAAGTATTACATTCATCCCGGCTCAGACAAGATGTATCTAGACCTTAAGGAACTATATTGGTGGCCTAACATGAAGGCGGAAATCACTACTTGTGAAGGCAAGTGTTTGACTTATGCTAAGGTCAAAGTAGAGTACCAAAAGCCCTCGGGTTTGCTACAACAACCAGATATACCCAAGTAGAAGTGGGAGCGGATAACCATGGACTTCATAACTAAATTTCCCAAGACAACTGGTGGGAATGAAACCATATGGGTAATTGTCGATATGTTAACCAAATCTGCGCACTTCCTACCAGTTAAGGAGACAGACAAATTGGAGAAACTAACAAGGACATACATCAAGAAGATTGTACGATTACATAGTGTGCCAATGTTCGTTATCTTTAATAGAGATAGGTGGTTTAATTTACAGTTTTGGAAATCACTACAAAAGTCCTTCGGAACCAGAGTAGACATGAGTGCAACCTATCACCCAAAAACCCACGGGCAAAGAGAGAGAATTATTCAAACACTGGAAGAGATGTTGAGAGCTTGTGTGATAGACTTTGGTAAAGGTTGGGATACCCACTTACCACTCATCGACTTCTCATACAACAACGATTATCACTCTAGTATTAAAGTTGCTCCAGTTAAAGCCCTCTATGGTCGCAAGTACAGATCACCTCTATGCTGGGCAGAGTTGGGTGACACTCAGCTAGCTAGAGGGCAAGTGCCTAAGAACACTCTTACTGGCCCAGAGATCATATGGGAAACAACGGAGAAGATCATTTAGATCTGTGAACGACTAAAGGCATCATGGGACCGACAAAAGAGTTATGCGGATAAACGACGCAAACCCTTGGAGTTCCAAGTTAGTGACCGCGTACTGTTGAAGGTCTCACCCAGGAAGGGAATGATATGTTTCGGATAACATGGGAAACTAAATCGAAGGTACATAGGGCCTTTCGAGATCCTTGCCAGGATCGGCCCGGTAGCTTACAGACTTCAACTACCGCTAGAACTCAGCAACGTGCACCCCATTTTCCATTTGTCCAACTTGAAGAAGTGCTTGTCTGATGAGACTCTCGTCATTCCACTTGATGAAATCAAAGTAAACGATAGTCTCATCTTCGTCGAGGAACCTGTGGAAATCATGGACAGGGAAGTCAAGAGAACGAAGCAAAGTCGCATACCAACAGTAAATGTCCGTTAGAACGCCAAGCGAGGACCGATATTTACCTGGGAATGTGAGGACCAAATGAAATAGAAATACCCACATCTTTTCGCTAACTCTTGAGAAACCACTCACAGTGCTAATTCTGGGACGAAATTCCTTCTAACAGGGGGATGATGTAACTACCGTCAATTTTGTAAAACAAAGTCAACAAAAGTCAACCAGGTCAACTCAACTCGTATTATAATTTTAAGAGAAATATGATATTCCCTAATGTTACTAACGTACTATTGGCAAGTCATAATTCAAAGTACCTCTCTTTTTATCAATTATTGAATATAAACCTTAATTTGGGTTAGTAACGTAAAATTTGATAATTCAATTATATATTATTTAGGTATACATAATATTCTTAACACAATGTAGTTGAGCTCATATACCATATACTACATGACAAATTCATAACAAATGTTACATATTCAGATTTTGGTGAATTTGTCACCAAATATGACAGATTCTATACTAGACTTAAACACTCAAACTTTAACGAAAAGAATTAGGAATCACCCTAACTTTCGTGTAATGTGTTATTAGTTTTGATGATAATGATTTTTTTTATCATAATTTGAATTTAGATGATTCAAATTAAGTAATTATACATCATTTTTACCACACTTTTTAAAAAATTCACCAACTATTATAAAAACTACACATTCTTTTCATAAAAATAAATAAAGACCATATTTTTTATATGATCATTACCCTTTTTATAAAAGTATTATTTTTAAATTCACATAGTCATGCTTTAATAGTTAATTCAAGAGGTCATTCCATGCCCCCATACCCACCCCACCCCATCCCTCTGTTCCTTAAACTCGACCGCAACCCTCCCCCTTTCATTCCATCTTCTTCATTTTCTTCATCTTCTCCTCAAGAACAAGCTTTCCCTCTCAAGATTAATCTCCAAAAGTTGGTTCTTGATCTTTTGGTAAGTTTTATCTTAGTAATGTAGTGATTCTATACATATATATATATATATATATATATATATATATATATATATATATATATATATATATACTAGTTTTGTTACAATTACACACATTAATATGTGTTAATATCCATAGGATATTTCAATCTTCAAGTGTTCTTAGCTTGAAATTTTTTATCTTCGCCGCTTTATTAACCAAGAAACCGTTGGATTAGTGTCTAAGCCCGTAACTAAATTTGGTAAGTATTTGACCCGGTTGTGCAAGGTCCTTTTGGGTTGTCTTCACTAAAGCAACATGATAGGATGATTTATGAATAAAGAGGTTATTATGATTTATTAATATGTTATATGAATAATGTATTAAAGGAGAAATCATATAGTTTAATTAATATTAGACAAGAATTAATTAAGAATTAATTATGTAGCTAAAAGAGATTAATTAAATAAAGGGGACTGGAACTGTCAATTGTGTGATAGTTGATTTGGGCCGACAGTCCTTTTAGATTTAAGGGGTGGACGAAAATTAGAGTGGGAGCCCATCTAATTTCGTCCAAGACCTTTATTCTGGAAGGTTCTTTGGATTGCTTAAGGCCTAAGCTATCCAATTAGGGTTTTGACTGAAACCCTAGCAGCACAAGTATAAATAGATCCCTAAGGCTTCAGAAATCAGCTAACCCTACTTCTAAGAGTACTAGAACTGACTTCAAGAGCTTCCAACCTCTCTCCAAGATCATCCTCTTACTTGTGGTGTTTGTAAGCCATTAGAGGAGTGGCATTTGTGACACTAAGCTCCAAGGACAAGAAGATTCAAGCTTTATAGAGGAGGTAATCATCTAGATCTGATTTCTAGTATCAATTTCGAATTATATACACTAGATCTAGGGTTTATAAGTCTTGGATGAATTGCATGTACAATAGAGAAACCTAGATCCAAGCATTAGGGTTTGCATAAGCACATAAGATGTTCATTTGGCTCAAACCCATCAGAAACACACTCAAGGTGAGTTCATACCCTTCATTTTCATTTTTATCCAAGTTATAGGGGGAATACAAGTAAAATTCTATAATTACACAAGTTGTTATACATGCTTTATCTTCATGTTGTGTAAAAATGTTATCTACGTGAAGTAATGTGTGGTTAGTTTATTTAAAATGAATATCTTTGAAAAATGATTATAAATATGCTATATGTTCTTAAGAAAAAGTCATACGAAGAAAGCTATAAAAGACTAGGGTTTTATGAGCATAATACGACTTTTCTAGCAAAACTGGTTTTAAGCAAGTTATTATCTCATTTTTGTGAGATATAAATCAAAATATGTTATTTTGGACATATGTTATGAAACTAGTTATAAATATCATGGATTTTGTTTTACAAATAGAAAACCTAAAAATTTATCATTTGATGTAAAAATTAGGATTTTCTAGCAAAAATGGTCATAAATAGGTTATGGAACTATTTTTGTGAGATTTTACTTAAAATATGTTGTTTTAAACATATAAGGTTAGCTTGACTTAAACTTCACAAAAAGGTAAAAATAAATTTTACAAAGTTTATAATATAATATTTACAGTTTGGTGTAAAAAGGTCAAAAATTAGAAAACTAGCATTATCATACTAATAGTTAATATACTTGTGTTAAATGTATAATATATTTTATTTATGAATATATAAACATGTTAACTTATATAGATATATATATATATATATATATATATGTGTGTGTGTGTGTGTGTGTGTATGGGTATAAGGAAACATTTATAATAAAGTATAATAGGTATAGTTTATAGGTCATTAACACTATTATAACATTTTGGGACAAAACGAATATTTATATAAAGGTATATAATTATTATACACTATATTAATACTTTGGAAAAGTGATATTAACATGTACATGGGTTTTCATTACACAAAACGTAAACTTGTTGAAACAATTATGTGAGACAAAGTATTCACCGTGCCTACCATAGTACACACTAAAGTCCTGAGTTATAACTAGAATTTCGGTAAGAGAGCGTGATACTCGTATATAGCTCTATACATGACTGAAAATCCTGCACCTAAGCTGCTAGCTACAGCTAGACCAGCAGGTCTGGGATGACAAATGTCTAATATTTCAGCGCCTGAAGAACATCGTAGTAGGCCAACTTCGGTTTTAGCATGGTTGTAATAACTCACAAGGGAAATCAACGATACATTAAGTTTATGGGGTAACATGCATTCAAATGGTTTTATATAAGAATAAAACTACATCATACTATTTTAAGTATCAAAATACTTATACATTTTTAGTCTTAGGGATTTTAAGACTAAAACTCATTTTTAAGAAAATATTGGATTTTCTGGGAACAAACACTATCATTTTACGAGGAAAGAATTACAGATTTTTCCCACACAAAATTATTATGAACTCACCAACTTAATTGTTAACTCTTTTCAAAACTACTTGTATTCTCAGGAAACCGTTAAATAGCTAGTCACAAGGCTTTTGAGGATGGGGCGTTACGACATCGTACTATTCATTTTGTCATCATAATGTAATTGGTTTTGAAACATACAATACTTGGAAACAATGTAACATTTTCAATTATATTTACGATGATTGAGTTTCTTCTATCACTATTGTTCATTATGTTGTGATATTGTTCATGAAGTCATCCACCCCCAAACATTTCCGTCATCCTGGTTTGGAGGTGTGATAAAATTCTCGATGAATTACGAAAGAAAGAATCTTACGACATGATCCTTATATTCTCATGACGTGAGGAGCAAAGGTTCTAGAAGATCACTACGTGGAAGCCAATTTCCTTTTCAGATATGATTACTACTGACATCACAACGTGTGACCCTAATTCTCTCTACGTGAGGGACGTTTGAAAGGAAACTATAAACAACCTTTTCCATATTCTATCTTGAGAGGTAGGATATGATTTTCTAAAGTCATAGTGGAAATAAGAAGCTAAAGGAGAGCGAAAAACAACCTTTTTGAAGTGATAATGTTTGAAGATTGAAGATTTGATGATGACACATCGTATTTGGTTTGCATTAATTCAATCATGCTGAATTCTTATGAATTTGTGTATTTACCTTCTGCCATGAGTAGCTAATTTAATAGACTTTTGTTTTGTTAGATGAAACCTTAAACTATTGTCTAGTTTCTTATTTTATGGATTATATGAAGTTGGATTTAGTTTATGTTTGATTATCGATTGCTAGCATGTTAAAGCTTTAATCTTTGTTGCTTACATTCCAGTTAGGTGTAGTTAAATTATCAATTTAGATTACATGAGCTTGAACACCTAGTATTTTATGATCATCAAACTATTAGAGCTAGGATTTATCAAATCTTCGATTAGGTAATAAAGACAACAACTTTAATTGCATTTTATGTTCGGTACATCGTCTTGTTCATAGATATTTAACTTAGATATATCTTACATAGATAAATTATCATTAATAATAAATTTTGTATTTGCTTTTCTATGATAATTACGTAGTAGTTCATGAATTGAGAAAAATATTATGAGATCTGATGAAGATTGCTAATAATATCTATTCTAGTAACCGACTTTATTAATTCATAAATAAGAACTAACCATACGAAAAAGGTGGATTCAAAACTAAACAAAAGTGCTTTAAATATCTTGATAACAACCGTTCTTAGTTAAGTGTTTGTTTAGTTTTAAGTTAATCTGAACTTGCAAAATCATACGAAGCCCTTCTTTCGTTATTTGTTTTTAGATTAATTTTTAGTAATTCTTTTAATAAATTGAATTCCGTTAACACTGTTTGATACCAAACTTATTTTTCTATCCTATAAAATGACTAGGTATTCTGCCTATTAGTGCATTTGTAGATAAGTTTTGTTAGGACTTAAATTTAATTAGGTAGGTATATCTATGTAGATTAGAACATTGACCTAAAACATTTACAAAAATTTAAAATAAGGACCACATTTTCTAGAGAAACCTATAGCGACCAAAATTGTAAAAATCAACTATACTTACGGACCAAATATGTAACATACTCTTAATTCAATCATTGAATTTTAATAAAGTTTTAAGCAACCCCTCTTAAAATTAAATTATGCTATATTGTAATATCTAATAATCATATGGGAATCACAGATTGTCAAATTATGCTATATTGTAATATCTAATAACATATGGGAATCACAGATTGTCGTTGTTAAAGATTTTAAACTTCTCAAATTTATCTGAGCTCATTCACTTGTACAAACAAAAAAGTTAATAAGTTAGACTATTTAAAAAAATGGAAAATCAAGTTACATGTTGTGTGTGTGTTGTGTGTGCTAGGGAACCAACCAACCTATACCTTTTTGCAACCTGGAACACAAAGATTAATAAATCATTATAAAAATGCTATTTAATAAAAATTAGTATTCAACATTTCTAATTTTTATTGTTCTAATGATAATACTTGTAGTCCTAACCATTATTTTCTTCTAGCACCAATGAAATGCCAAGTGAATGAGGTACTGATAGATTTTGATAGGTTTTTATGGGTTTTACAAGGTAAAAGTTACAATGATAATATATGTTATGCTAACCATTGTTTTCTTCCAATAATATCAAATGCATCCTGTTCAAACATTTGTTAAAAAATGTCATTTGTCATTCAATAAATAGTATTAGCTCAGAGACCTTCCTAACAGCTTCCCTCAGAAAATCAAATACATTGTAGCTTTCGATAATTTATTTACGCTTCTGATAAAAAAAGTTATGATGTTACCTGATCCATAATTCTTCCAAGATGCTTGTATTATTTGATGGAAACATCGGAAAGTGGAATAATTCCGAAGTCAAATCTTTTCATCTCAAAATCATTTTCTTTCGGAAAACTTAGGATCATTTTATGTGTCTTTTTGTCTAACCTCTTCTTGTAGTTTTAAGTTATACAACTTTCCTCACTTCTTAAAAATTATGACCAATATAGTTACATTGGTGTGTTTTTACTGATCCCTCCTCAGAATTTATCTCAAATAAATGGTTATGAGGTTCATGTCGGAATTCAAGCCCAAAACGGTAATGTGCATTCACCTTTTAACTTTTTCCGAGCATTGATCCTTCATGTCTCAGAATCTCAAATCTATTTAACATTGTCATCTAAGATCTTCATACATTTTACCTCTGATATTCAGTCTAAGATTGCGCTGTTTTGAACTCTATATCATGTACTATTGTGGTGTTCATATTGTCTTCGAAGTATCTTATCACATCTCATCTCGGAACTTTCTTACTCCGAGATCCTATGTTGAAAAAAGAAGTTCAAATGTTTTCATTAATTTTTTTAAGTTCCAAAATGGTTTTCTTAATTTAATTAACGGTAATTTTTTTAATGATTATCCTTAACTCATCAATAAACGTGCTTCTGCACACGTCTCGATAAAGTGCACATCAACTCAAACTGAAACGATGGTTTCTCTTTTTTGCATGTATGGACATCCCATATTTTACTCTTGCAGTTTATAAGCATGATAATTTTGGCAAAACATTGTGTCATCATTACTCCTTTTAAAACCTGACCCTAAAGTCCAACCTGTAAAAGGTTTTCAAATGCCAACTGTTCATATTTCACGCCTTTATTGATCTTCTTCACCAATATTCTCTCTGCAATTGTTCTTCAAGCACTCAAACCTGCATCAACAGCTTCCACTCAAAACATCCTTGAAACCTCAAAGCCTTCCACAAAGAAGAAATCATCGAAGGGTTCAGCCTCATCTTCATCCACTGAACCGATCATACGAGAAACAACCCAACTGTTTTCACTCGATCCAATGGATTACGATGAATCCATTTGAGTGATAATCGAGTTCATCTCACATCACCTTATTTCCATTCCACTGTCCAAAACCCCAAAACCTTAAATACCTCTACACATCCTTCACACAGACTTTAAGAGAATGAAAATCCAAGATGGTGTTTTGGAGACTAAAATCGTTGAAGATAGAATCTTTCTTGTCACAAAGAAAAGGTTCCTCAAAGCAATTGGGATTTTTCAAAACCCAAAGGGTTTTCAAGTGCAAGAACCCTCGTCTAAAGAGTTTCAAACGTTCCTGAACGAAATTGGGTACAAAGTAGAGTTCAAGGCAAATAAATTCAAGAAATCAGGGGTTCTTGGACTTTGGACCGTGTTGATGCACCTCATTCTTCGAGGTTTATCAAGAAAAAATGGTGGAGCGGACACGATGAGCAAGGATTGGATGTACATTAGCTACAGTATCTATTCCGGAAAGAACAATGCAGTTGGTTTGAACGAAGTCCTATGGCTAGATTTTTATAAGTTTGCCATCAGGAGAAAGCCAAATAAGATCTACAGTCCGAGGTTCTGGGCTCTTACACTTCAACAAATCTATAGGGAGAGAAGAGAGCCAATTCCCATCAACACTGAACCAAAAGAGATATTTCTCTCTTTCAAAGCTATACAACCCTCTTTCAGACCTACTAGTAGGTTACCACAACATATGTTGACAGTTCTTCCATCCCACACAATTTCTCAAACATTGTTTCGAGACCTGGTCTGTGTTTATCCTAACACAGTCTGCCCCGGACTCGGATGAACCTCAGCCCTCAGATGTGAACAAAGCAAGCTCGACTGGTGGTAAAAAGAAAAATGTGGCTAAAAGAAAAACATTTTCCTTCCAAAGCTCCAGCCAAAAAGAGATCCAAACTCAGTGGTTCCTTTAAAAAAGAAACATAAAATGACATTTCGTCTGACTCTGGACGTCCAATAACCCCAGCTGGCCTCTCTTCCGAAGTACCCTTCAGAGTTTCAAAACCACTCGCACACACTCACGAGGAGTCTCCACATAATCCACCCCCATCTTCCCAACAAGTTGGTGCAAGTGCTGACAAAAGTTCCTTGTAGCCCCCTGGAACAAACCCAAGTGTCATTTCGCACATTCCTATTCTTTCTACACAAGCACAATCTGGGGTCCCTGCCTCGGATTCTAAGCTCTCGGAAGCTGGGGTTGTCCCTCCAACTTCTAGAGCACCACCTGGTCTAATACCTGGTTTAGGTTAAGGACGACCAGGTTCTGCTGATGATAATTGGAATGAATTTGTTGACAGGGCTCATACTAGACATCTGGAGTTGACACGAGCTCAATTTGAACACACTCTCATCTCCATGCGAAAAAGGTCCATTCAGAGCAATATGGTGTTCATTGCTCCGACCGATGAACAAATAGACCAAGAGTTTACCTCTTCGAATCCATCCCAGAGCATTGTCATAGGAGAAGCTCGTGACACTACAATCTTTCTGAATGATTCTCCAAAGTCACCACATGTTAATGCCTTACAACCGCCCTCAGATGAAAAACACTTAACGAAATTCATGTTCGATGATGATATCGCTTCCGTTGGTGCTCTTCCACTCTTCTCTACATTCAAGACTCTAGAAAAGCCATCGTTTTCAAAGCCAGACTTTGAATTCGGACTGCCATCCTCCTCCTCGAAACATGTTGAAAAAAAATTCAGATTGATGACCAACTCCAAGCAACTTAAGGAGGTGAAAAAAGAACAAATCCTCCTTAAGGAAATCAAACATAAAATAATCCCTCTACTTTCGAACCTTAAGGTTATAGAGGTGGTGATGATGATAAATTTGAGAGTTCCACCTTGGACACTGGCTCATCAAATGAAAATATTGGTGATCCATTTGCCCTCCGGAACTCCGAGACAATGTAGCAACAACTCTCTCCAAGGTCGACTCTCTTGATAAAACCATGGCACAATTAGACTCCAAGCTTGATCAAAACGTCTCCAGCCTGGACTCACAGCTCAATTTCATTCTCTTATCTCTTTCCGAGATTAAACAAGTTGGGCTCGCAGAAGCTGAAAGAGCAGATCAACTTGATCAGTTATTATCTCTAAGATTCAGGCACACCTTGGAAGAAGTAGAACAGAAGTACAACGACAACTTGGATCACCACATCTCCACCACCATCATGCTGAAGATCCACGACGACATGATCAAAGCAACCAATGAGCTGATACAACAAACTCATGTGCATCATGAAAAACAAATCCATTGGTTGGAGAAAGAAATAAGGAAGAATGACGAACTCAACCTCATCATGTAACAGGTCCTAAACAAGTTGCTCTGAGCTTGTTGGAACATCATTGACATTCCCAACAACAAGTTCGACGATTTGTTGTCCATCTTGGGCATCTTGTTTGATCATTTAAAAGCCGAAACCCCACTGATGAATCATACGATGCTCTCTCTAAGCAAATCAATATGATCTTTTTAGAGAGTATCTGAAATAATATCCGAAGTCCAAGCCTCTGCTAGACATGCCTTGAATGTTGGGCCTTCTGATGCAAAAGGGGGAGAAGGATCTAGCCACAGGGGTTGTTAAATCCAATGGAAACTAGCCTCGGAGTTCACTCTCTGAGATGAATCTTATGATGAAGACAAAACACAGGTTGTATCCATGGACCCTCCTGCTAATGAAGAAGAAGAAGAAAACAAGTTAATCTTGAACATTGCTATAGAACTTCAAGCTCCTCGGAAATATCCATTGAAGGTTCTTTCGGAGAAAGAAAGAAGTATATGGTCTGCTGTTAGTTGGCCATCATCCTTGGCATATGTTCTTCAACGAAGCCTTGAAATGGATAAAATCAAGATGAAGCTCACTGGTGATGCATTCAGAGCTACTCAGTCTATGTTGCCTCCTATCCCTTCTCCGAGAATCGCCCCAATTGATGAAGGTTCTCTTGCTCGGAAACCAAACAATATTCTAGAAGACCCTTGATCACTCGTCCTCTAGAGTTCATTATCTCTGAAACCATTCGACAAGTCATTTCTGACTTGAACAAAGCGCCTCAAGACAAATGGAAGAAAGTTGCTTCAGAACCAAGTAGCCCTCCTAGGACCTTCTGAAAGTCCGAAGGCTGGTATCAAACTCAAATAGATCAAACACTTGAAGAAAGCACTCGGATTCAAGCGTTGAAATATAATCTAAATCCGATGTTGGGCATATCCCCACTCTTTCGAGAAGGGATAATTCATGATCAAGATATTGTGCCCTTAATGCACTTCGATCTACCCACACAAGACTCCGACCAGATCGATCTCCCAATCTCTCCCTTCGGAAAGTACTACATAAATTTCTCTCTACTTTATCCAAATGATGATCCTCAAACTATCATCAGAATTGAGCGCGAGAGGTTGAAGACATTCTATTCTCTTAACGCAGGTCCTCAGAAAGAAATATGGTCTCGAAAGTGAATCACAAAGATTGTTGGGTTTGGAAATAAGGTTGAAAGCAAGTTCGACCTAAATTGTATGTTGTACATATATCACATTTCTCGGAACAAACAAGCCATAGTCACTATCACAGATACGGACTTTCCATCTATCAACCCCAACGATATTCTCACAATTGCAACTCATTTACGAAATCGTCAAACTGATCAATTGAGCATCGAAGCCTACGGTGATGCAATAAATTTCTTGAAAGATTATGTAGCCAAATTCTGCAGACCTGGTCGAGTTCGCACACCTATTTGCAACAGAAAATGTGTTGGCAAAAATTTATTGTGAACTTCCTGAAGCCCAAATCCTAGTAGAAGGTCGGATTGAAGAACCGGAACTCGGATACATCTATCTGAGGAAGAAGACCAAAATCAACTATAAATATGGAAATTGAGTTCTTAATAGTAGCAAAATGTCAAGAAGTTAAAATAACAATTTCAACCCAAAGTCATGATTCAAAGTACATTGCTTTTATGAGAAAAACAAAGTTCATTGCCAAAAGAGGTAACACCACTAGGGCTTGAGTTTCCTCCACCATTAAGCCTCATACTAAGACCTTTAGGGACTATTTTGGAGACTTAAGGATGGATCAAAACATTCTTTTTATAGAAACCTATTCCGTTGAATCAAGATAACAACAACATGAATTTCAACAATCAAGAAAGAAGATCATGTCCCAAAAACTTGGAGTAATTCAAGGACATAAACAATATAAGTCTTATGGGTGTTTACAACAACATTTTGATAGAAATTAGCCATCCATAAAACATTCAATAAGCTGGAAATTAACCAAAGAAAGATCTCAAGGAGAAGAAGGTAGGATAATTAACACCAATTAAGATGAAATTCAACCTGCAATTCACCCAATTGACAAGCAATTGAGATGTAAACTTGACAAGAAAAGGAATAGAGAATTTACCAACTAATTGGCTGATTTTCACAGCCCTCTTCCCCTCCTAGTATTGAAAAGAATGATTCTTCTCTCTCCTTGCTCCTTGCTTGGCTCGATGCCCTTCCTCCCCCCTCCTAAACGGATCATAATTTTTTTCTCTTGATGTTTGCTCGACGACGCACAAGGATACGTCTGTTTTTTTTATTATGAATGTATTAAGGATTGGACGCAAGGAGAAGGATCGATCCTTCTCCTTGTGGGTTATACCACATTTTGCAATTGATCCCTCAAGAATCAAAAGAAAATTTCAAACACTCCTAACCCTAGTTAGTTAAAAATCAACGTTTCTTTTTATGACACCTTGGCCCCTTAATTCATATTAAATCAATTAAATGAATTAAGTTTAATCTAAAATCCTATAAATCCTTGTAATTAAATTATTTATCTCACTTCCCCACAAAATCATTTAATTCAATTATATACCCATTAAATATAAATTACGTCTTTTACACTTTAATTAATATCTTTTATTAATTTATTTCAATGCGTACTCTTAAAATCGAAATAAGTTTACAATCGCTAATACTAGAGTAACGAAAGGTTAAAGTTGTTTATTGAAGGATTTTTGGGTCGTTACACATATAACCACCGAATGCAAGTAATCATATTGAATTACCAGTCTAACATATAACCAGTGAATACCGGTAATCATATAGATCTACCAATATAGCATATAACCAACAAATACAGGTAATCATGTAGGTCTACCAGTCTAACACATAACCAACATAACATCATGCTATATACCATGACATATAACCTAGTTGGCAGACATTGGTGCCTTTTATCCACAAATACAGTGAGGAAACTCACTGCATAAAACCAACAATGATTGAACTGATCACTACTCCAAACACTAGTTCTATAGGTCACATATACAACACACAGGTACCAAGCCTCAATTTACAACTCAAAATACCCCAAATCATCAAAAGTCAAACTTTGTCAAAGTCAATGGTCAAAATGTCAACCTCTAGTTGGTCTCCATACTGTGGCCATCCTTGGCCACACCGTAGCAGCGAAACAAAAAAAACAGACGACTCTAGCTCAATTGCTAACATCGTGGCAACCCACGGCTACATTGTGAGCACTGGATTCTTAACAACTTAATGGGTTAAGTCATTTTTTTCGACTCTATGGGCTGCAAAGCTCATATTTGGTACTTTCAATGGTCTAAATGGGTTAAGTTTTAACTTTATCCCTTAAGACACTCCAAGAGATAAAGATCTCAACTCCTAGGTCCAAATGGGCAAAAACACAACATGGCTTAATCACTAAGCACTTAATCTTGAAGGCGTTCTATCCAGCAATTCCATAAAGTTTTCTAGCACCATTACTAACACAAAAATCCATGCTTTTCAGACATGCATGTTCAATGTATGTCTAAAACTCCTATTAGGTCAAAACAAGGGTTAATGACCCAAAATTCCATGCATGACACCAAATGACCCGGAGATTCATAAAGTTGCAAACTTTATGAGATCTCACCGCTCAAATCCATCAAGACATGAAGAAAAGGGATGTGATAACTAGAAAATTTGGATTCGAACCAAGTCAAAAGATGTACCATGTATGAGTGAAACCACATCTTCACTTTGTTTCATTGTATCACCTATAACCATGAGGGCATGTTTTATAAGTTAATAAATATGTGTATTTTGAAACCCATGTTGATTTAAGTTAATATAAGTCAACATAAGTCAAAAGGTTAAGTCTAAGATCATAAATAAATACACCACAATGGAGATTTCGGTATTTGGAATCTAGAACCTTAGGGTTTTCGGTTTCAGGAATCTAAAAAACATATGGTTTTCGATTTTTGGAATCATGGAGTAAAGGGTTTTCAGTTTCATAGAGGCCGAAATCTCTTTGTGTTAGCTACTAGGACCGAAATCACCCATTTATGGGTGATACCAAACCGAAATCAATGTGATTTCGGTCATGCTTAGGCCTAAATCACCCCATTTGACCCACTTGTGTTGCAACTTGGTTGGTTGTTAGCTTCCCAAGGTGATATATTACACATATCAAGGGAAACCTCAGATCACCTAATATTATTTCCTTCCTATATAATCAGGATTTGGAGATCAATGCAAACCCATTTCACAGTGAATGAATTTCCTTCAATAATCTCTCAAAAATCAAGCCTCAAATAGTTATAAGCATCTGGTAAGTATTCTTCATATATCTAGTATTTATGTAACACTTACACTATTACTTAATATATTCACACATTATTATGTGTTTGAACCATTAGGATACAACAACCTTCACGTATTCTAGACTCGAAGATCACCATTTTTATCTCGTTCTCTAACCGCAATCACCCTTGAGGTGAGTTCATACCCCCACATGAAAATGCTAACTAGGCAAAACAATGTTACTACCAAATATGTAAACTTTACATGCAAAGATGTTAAAACACGAAGGTTTTCATTTCATGAAACATACATTTTTAAACTATAATAGGTATAGTTTGTGGCACATTCATGTTATTTTACCCTTTCAGGACAAAAGAAATAAGTATATAAAAGCATAATTATTTTAACATTACACAAACACTATGAAAGGGAGATACATACATTTACAAGAACAAGGAGTTTTTCATTTCATTTGACGTCAACCTGTTAATGAATAAATTTGTGAGACATTCGGCTTCACGGTACTTTTAAAGTACTGCTTAAAGTCTACTAATTGTAACCAGAATATCTTGTAGGGAGAGCGTGATACTTGTGTATAGATCTATACAGGACTGACAATCCTGAACCTAAACTGTTAGCTACAGTTAGACCGGCAGGTCTGGGGTGACAAATGTCATAACATTCTGACGCCTTAAGAACATCGTTACAAGCCGACTGGGTCACTAGCATGGTTATAATAACTCACATGGGGTATTAATAATACGTTATGGTTTATGGTACTTAAATGGTTTTATATACTTATAAAACTATATTCACTATTTTAAGTATGGAAAATACATATACATTTCGGTCTTGGACCATTTAAGTCTATAATTCATTTTATAGAAAATATTGGATTTTGTGGAACAAACGCTATCATTTTCCGAACAAACGACTTACAGTTCATTTTGTGGAAAATATTGGATTTTCTTGAAATAAACGCAATTATTTTACACGGAAAGGCTTACATTTTCTCATATAAAACGCTTATGAACTCACCAACTTAATTATTGACATTTTTCAAAACAACTTGTATTCTCATGGAATCAATAAAACAAGTAACCACCAGCTTTTGAGGACAGGACGCTAAGGCGTTAGTTAAAAACTCATTTTGTCATCATATTGTAATTTATTTGGATACATGCAACTCTTGCAAGAATATAACATTTTAAATTATATTTATGATGGTTGTGTTAGCTTTCTTTACTATTACTCAACTGTTATGATACTGTACATGACATCATCCGCCCCCGAACGTTTCTGTCATTCTGGTTTGGGGGTGTGACAGATTGGTATCAAAGCATTGTTTATAGTGAACTAAGTATATCAAACCATGTAAAGATATACAAAGTATAAATAAAACGGGACTAAAACTCTTGGACGTAACATTTTCGTACAAGTATACTCTAAAATATTATGATATTTTGATAAAAGTATAAGTACAATCATACTCACTAGTTCAATGTCGTAACAGTAACAAAACAAAAAGGTATTGAGATAAGTTGAACACTACGAGAAGGCCTTGGGGTATGCAATCAGATCGGGGTTAAATATATCTTGATCAACTATATTTATCCAGGATGTGACCAACGTATGCCGAGGAACGGTCGTAGTGAACAACAAGTTTGAAACTTACCAACCCCTCATACCAAAAAACTCTAGAACTAAACATAAGAGTTTAAAATACTATAGGAGTATTTTATGATACTATAAGAACCGTAACAAAAACATTTAGGCCTCGATATTTATTAAAACTAGTAATCATAAGGAGCCTTCTCACAAGAATAAATCAAATCTTTTACATAAAAAAAACTAAAGACCCTTATTGGTAGATCTATAATTGCAAAGTGTATACATTAAGGTTATATATAACTACGATTCTATAGACTTAGGATTTGTGATTCTGCTTCAAATCCTGTTCCTTGTTTGGTTGTGGGCTTAGAGTGGAGCTACTTATCCGACGGTCTATCCGATCTTAATTATATACAACATGTATACACTAAGTAATTATAGGAGGACGCGGTATGGGCCATAATTTTATTTAAAATATTTCTATTTATTATCTCTCAAAAATATTACTGAATTTTACACTTAAGTTTTTCATATATTTCTCATATCCCTATTCTCGCACAGACGCAATGGAAGGATTTCATATACCCGGAGACCCCTATTTCCTTAACCAGGGAAATGCTGGTTGTATTGAAGAGGATCCTGTGGAAATAATGGAGGAAGATCCCGAAGACAATTTAGAGGAGGAAGAAGAGGAGGAGGATGATCATGAAGACACTGACTCAGAACCAGAGGTCTACAATCCACCTCCTGTCCTCGCTCCCAAATGGAACTTTCAGGGCCTGGCGCCTCGAAGGGTGGTAGATTTGAAGAGATAGAGCCAGGAACAGGGTCAACGCCCTCCATACGGTATGGAACGAGGCTTTTACCATCTCGATAGAGAGGGCTCAGCAGAAAGGGCTCTCCCTTTCATATTTTGTCGCATCGCTCGCCGTGGTGAACAAGCAAGAGCATCCGCCAACCACCTCATGGAAGTTAGTGCCACCACTGGGATCACCGCAGTTCACCTTCGTCGCGTGGACGGAGACCACAATCAGACTAGGAACCAGACCAAGGCTCTTCAGGAGAAAGTGACACATCTCGAGCCGAGGTTAGAGAGTTTCGGTTGCCAAGCCGCATGAGATGGACGTGTGATAGAAGCAGAACGTCAAGTGACAAAAACCAGAGTGGAGATTAGGGCAATGCAGAATTACATATCTTCATTTCATGGCCCTCAAAGAAACACCCACTGCGAGTAGTGCACACACTACTCACATTTTGATATTGACTAGGTTTATGAGTAGGCTTCGGTGCTACTCTTTTCTACATATACATTGGACCCTGCAATTAAGTGACTACACTATTCGAGGGTTCGTAATGCTTTCAAAATTTTCCCTTACATTGATGTGATGTAGACCCACACCAAGGTCAAATATTCCAAACACTATGTATTAAAATTATATCAATGAAATTGGCATGCATTTCATTTCATTGGGAGTATAACCACAAGTTTCATAACCTTGTTTGTACAAATTCGATACTCATGGTAAATCTATGATTGCTTAGTGTATTCATCAGAGTCATATATAATTAAGATCTTGTTATGGATCAAGTCACACTTTTTCATTTGAGGCATCACTATTAAAATTCGTAAGTTTATTTTACATAGACTTCTTTTATGAATTGCTTGCAAATACTTGAAAGTCGGAACACAATACATATAGAACTAATATAATCTAGTTCAATAACTTCCGACTTATAACCATTACTGAAGACTTACCCTCATTTCATCTTTAACCTTATGGAAGAAGAATGCCACCACGCAAATCTGACAACCGTTTCAACAGCACCACAACAACACCAACACCGCCACCACCTCCACAATTCGACCATGTCGTTTTCCAGGTTGCAGTAACAGCCGCAGTGGCTACCGCCATGTCACAAATCATCTCCAATGGTACCAGTGGTACAGGAAATGGTACTATAAATTTCTGGATAAGGTGTCTAAGTCCGTAACTATATTTGGTATGAACTTGACCAGACTCGGCATGGTCCATTTGGGTTGCACTTCACCTAATAATTTGTATGGATATATTTTTGAGAATAAGATACTTATGATGTATTAATATATTATAAGTTATAATATATTAATATAAAATCATATTATTTAATTAGTATTGATCAATAATTAATTTGGAATTAACTTAGTGATCAAAAGGGGCTAATTAAATATGGATGCTTACATATATATGGATTGGGCTAAGAGTTATTTAGGATGGGCTAAGAGTGTATGGAAGTCAATGGATAGTCCATGGAGCTTTTAACCCATGGATCCTATGTAAATGAAAATTCATGGGTATTAGGGTTTACATGCATGTAATCCTAATCCTCCATACTATATAAAGATGTCCTTGGCATTTGAAATGGCACTAGTGTGTGTGAGAACAAGGGTGGGCCAATTTCTAGAGTGCATCATATTCTCTTAAAGCTTCGAACTTGGTTTTGGTGATTTGTGATTCCATTTGAGGCATCCACATTATTGGTGCTAGGCTCTAAAGACTCCAACCAATCAACCACAAGTAAAGGTAAGTTACTCGGCTAAAGTTTTATATTACAAGTACCCCATAACATGATAGTTAGGTTGAGAACCTTGGAAAATCAAATTTGCATGTATATTAGAGAAAACATAGATCCAAGGTTTCTAGGGCTGCGTGTACACCATAGGAGTGTTAGAATGCTCAAAACCCATCAGTGGTATAAAAGCCTAGGCTAGTTTTCTGTATACTTGATGCAAAATGCTTGAAAAATCGGAAAATTGTTCACTGTTCGTGTGAACTCGCTGAGTCCATAGGGGGACTCGATGAGTCCATGTGTAAATTCATCCTACTCGTTGAGTAGGATCATGCAACCATTACACTAACTAAAATAAGTTTTAAAACACCAAAACAATTTAGGATAATGTTTCTAGTCCATTTCTAGCAGCAAAAGTCGAAATTCTGCACTATGTCGATCCTACTCGTCGAGTGCATGAACCTACTCGGCGAGTAGGTTGAAGATACACATGGACTCGGCGAGTCCCTCCATGGACTCGGCGAGTTCATCAGTCAGACAGCAAGTTTTTCGACTTTTTCAACTATTTTGCATCAAGTATCAAACAAGCAAGCCTAGGCTCTGATACCACTGTTGGGTTTTGAGCAATCTAACACTTCCTAAGTGTGCATGCAACCCTAATAAACCTTGGATCTATGTTTGTCTAAATACATGCAAAATAATAATTTTCCAAGGTTTATAACCTATCTGACATGGCATGGGGAACATTTCAACATAAAAGAGTTAGAAGAGATTACATACCTTTTGATGAGTTTGGTTCTTAGGAGTTTGAGGGCCAAGCACCAATAGTGTGAATGCCTGAAATGGAATCACAAAACACCACAAACTCTTGGAAAACTTTGAGAGAGTATACACACACTTGTATAATTTCGGCCACACACAAGCTCACACACACTAGTTCACTAGTTGCCATTTCATGCTCCATAAGCATGCTTATATAGTGTGCATGGTTAGGGTGAAACCCTAATAACCCATGTCTTTTCCTTTCCAAGGATCCATGGGTTAAAAGCTCCATGGATCATCCATGGACTTCCATATAAGCCTAGCCCATTAACAAATGAGTATTAGCCCACACCATATGAAATCAATAGCCCATTATCTAATTAGTCTTCCTTTTAATCTCTAAATTAATTCATAATTAATTTAAGACTAAGACTAATTAAATAACATAACTTCATATTAATATATTATTACTTATAATATATTAATAAACATATGTGTATAACTCTCATAAAATTATCCATAAATAGTTTGGATGAGATGCAACCCAAATGGACCATGCTGGTCGGGTCAAGTATATACCAAATAAGTTATGGACTTAGACACCTTATCCAACAGTTTACATGGATCAACCAGAGGGTTTTGTCGATGAAAAGTACCCTAATAGAGTGTGTAAGCTTGAGAAATCCATTTATGTGTCGAAACTAGCATCTTGCAGATGGAATCTTTTTTTCGATGAGAAAGTCAAAGAGTTTGGCTTTTCGAGGAGTGAGGATGAGTCATGTGTATATGTTAGGGCTAGTGGGAGTATATTTAGCTTTTTGGTATTATATGTGGATGACATACAACTCATAGGAAATGACATCCCAACTTTGCAGGAGGTTAAGTCCTGGCTTGGGAAGTGTTTCGAAATGAAGGACCTTGGAGAAGCTACTTATATCCTAGGGATAAGGATACTGAGAGACAGGAGTAAAAGACTAATTGGACTTAGTCAGAGTACCTACTTGGATAAGGTGTTGAAAAGGTTCAACATGCAGAATTCCAAGAAAGGGGACTTACTGCGACATCCCCAAAATCTCGGCCAGAAAAGACCGGTTTCATTTATGCTTTTTAAAAATTTTCAGAGTAAATCCTTTTGATTTTAAAAAAGATGCAGAATTTGTTCCCAAAAACAACACATGATAAAATAGATTTTTTTATCAAAACATTTCATAAAGAAATATAATTTCATTTCATAATCAAAAATCGGGATGTCATGTTTCGATACAGATCATAAAGCATAAATGACAACATTACAAGACATTCAACAAATATATACAAATACAGACATGTAAACAAAAGAACTTGATGATTCATCCATCGTATGCCCTTGCGCCACTTCCTATAATACAAACAAACTGAGTGGGTCAGGCTTGGGAGCCTAGTGAGCATATAGGGTTTTCAACCCGCAATAAATAATTATATTTACTTTTACCAACCAATAATAACCCGATTACCCATTCCCGTTATCCTCACTGTACATCCAGAAAACAACATCTATCCCAAGCCACTTAATCTAGGATTTTCATCATGACGGACATTATTGCTAAGGGGTTTCCTCAACAATAGATGTCCTAAAGACAACCATGAGGGGGATAGAGTACACCGGTGAACATATCGTTCACAACGCCTACAGGTTATGAGCCTGCTAGCGTTCCACATGACTGCCTAGAAAGAGTATGTGGTCATTATCCATACTCCGCTGAATAACTAGATCAACAACAACATCGAGGCCTCTTATCTGTTTATCACACATCAATTATCTACCTATGTTCTACCCAACATATTAGTAGATAAAAATATATATTTTTATACATAGTTTAAAACCTGTATAGCATTCTCATTCAATACATATTCCAAACAACAGATGAGACACATTGTAACACCGTAGATTTCAAGACAAAATTTTCATTTAAAATAATCATTTTATTCTTAGAACACTTGTTTAAAATCTCATTCATAATTGAATTACAAAACATAGCTTCATTTTCACTTGCATAGAAAACCAGGATCCTCCAAAGTATGACTTTTTCTCTGGTGTGTACAATCCAGCCGGTGCCGTCCCGTGATACTGAAAGAAACCTGAAAACAACATAACACAAAACACTGTAAGCACGAAGCTTAGTGAGTTCCCCAAAATACCACACACATAACACATATAAGCCACTCGAGGCCATAACTCTATGGGTCCGTGCACCCAAACTCTGTGAACCCTCAGGTTCTAACTCTGTGAACCTTCCGGTTCCAACTCTAGGAACCCTTCGGTTCCAACTCTGCAAACATGCACAGCATAAATCACATAGAAATAATGCAGTACAACACATAGCATACACATAATATGCACACACTAACACATAGCTCTGATTACCTACTCAAGGTAAAGTATAGTGAGAAGACTCACCTGGCAAGCAGAAAGCAGATATCTCCATACTTGAATCTCGAACTCGCCACCGCCTAACACGTAAGGCAAAACTCTCATGACTACAACTCTCAAGACTAGAATCAATCCTCTCAATGCACCCTCTTAAGGGTAAAAGAATATTTTACCCCTCTCTTGGCCCAAAGGCCACATCGCTGACCAAACCCTAAAAGTCAACGGTCAACCCTTGGCTGACCCTACTCGCCGAGTCAACCCTATGACTCGCCGAGTTCCTATAATCAGAACTTCACTCAATCCGCGACCTAACTCGCCGAGTCACTCCGAGACTCGCCGAGTCCAACAACTCTGAGTCCACTCGCACACAACTCACCGAGTCATCCCTTGACTCACCGATTCTCGACTCAACCAGGGAATATCGGGACTCTTCGACAAGACTCGCCGAGTCCAAGAATAGACTCGCCGAGTCTAAGACTATCATCAACCTACTCGCCGAGTTGTTCATACAACTCGCCGAGTTCCAGGCCATCTTCATCCAACTCGCCGAGTTGTTCTTCCAACTCGCCGAGTCCCAGCTCATCTTCAAGCAACTCGTCGAGTCCACTCATGTGACTCGCCGAGTACCACCGGTCTGAATCCACTCAGAAGCATTCCAGGCCATGCAAATGATCCAAAACATAGGTCTAGTCTCATACAACTCATCCATCACGTAAAGTGGCAAAATTTACGTGAATCCAAAGAGATCCAGACCTTATTCACTTATAACTAAGGTTTGGGACATGCAAGCTTCACTAAACAGTCCAACACAGGGACTTTCATGCTCTCTGATTCTTCTCCATTTCAGATCTGAGGTAGCAACCTCAGATCTAACCTCTAGACTTCCAATTTCATCCATAGACAAGATCCCACAAACCCCAAAATGAAGAAACAACATACAATCAGTCCAAGAACGAGATATTACCTCCAATGGACGCCCCAACTGCAATGAAATTCGAATCCAAGCAAAGCCCCTTGCCCCAAGCCTTCAATCTCACAAGATTCCTTCAACAAACTCCTCCAATGCTCCAAATACGCTCCAATCTTCTTCAATCACACTTTCTAGGGTTTCTGGACTTCAAGAGGGAATAAAGAGGCTGGGGGAAGGATATAATGTTCTTTAAATAGGGCTCAACCCCGAGAATTAGGGCTTTCTCCACTCAGTGCCTACTCGCCGAGTCCATCTCATCGACTCGCCGAGTCGGCTGCTTAACACGCGACCAAGCCGCGACTCTACTCGCCGAGTCCATCCATGGACTCGCCGAGTCGCTCTTTCCCAAATAACACTTTTAGCCCTTCAACTCTACTCTTGCTATTCCGGGATGTTACAATTCTCCCCCACTTATATTAGGCTTCGCCCTCGAAGCCTACAGCAACTCAACTCCAAGGATATTCCCACAACGCTCCACCGGGCCTTAACCGGCCCAGGTCTCTCAAGGCATAAATATCGAAACTCGAACATACTTTCCCCTCCTTCACGGTGTCCTGATCACCATCTCGAACCGGGCATCGACTGTACCCCTGATCATCATTCTCAATAACCGAGAATTACCCAAGATGCAACTCTGTTCTAAATCTCAACGATCACTCGACCTATAAGGGTTAGGAAACCATGAACCACCGGATCCCCAATCCAAAGCCCACTTTATCCCTTCCGGAACGACTGAGAGACCCATTCTCACTCTCAGAGCAACTCTCACGAGTTCTCCTCTTGCAATCACATACACATGCTGAACTAGCCCCAACACCCACAGGTTGGAAGTCCCGATACACTGATGATATCCTCAAACATTCCCCCCAGGATGAACCACTGATACATACCCAATACCCTGATCAGAATCACACTGAGAGTCCATGATTCTCTCCCTGGATCCCTTCCGAGACTCCTGGCTCTACACCCGCGGAATCCCTTCCGCGTCCTCAGCAGACATCTCATCATGATGTCATTCCATACCACTGTAACAGACACAGCGTTCAACCCTCATACTCTAAATCATCCATTCGCACTACTACCTTCACTTCCGTGAACCAACACTTCCCCCCCCCCCCCCTCTGGGGTTACATACCTTTCTCTTCCCTTACCTAGGGAAATCCACTTGACAACCTTGCCACTACTCCATGTATCGCATATGCTCTGGATCTGCTCGCAAGGACTCTCGGGTCCATGCGTTACCTCTCCTCAGCAAATGAGGGTCCGACACCACCTCCTATACAACAGCTCAAAGGGCGGCATACCAATGCACTAATGATGGCTGTTGATATAGGACAACTCAACCAGGGATAATTACGTGCCGCAGCTTCCTCCGAAATCTAATACACATGCCCGAAGCATGACTTCGAGCGTCTGAATCGCTCACTCGCTCTGGAGTGTCCTCAGACAACCTCATGATAAGCTCTAGCTCATTTCTCATATCCCTCTTCGAGACTGAGCACCAGGTTAGCTTTTGACTCCATTGCTGAGCCTCCAAAGGTCACCCATAACATGATCCAAACATCTCACTAACCTTTTCCCCGTGACCACTCTCCTTGCCTAGTGACACGCAAGTCACGAAATCCTCTTTTCCTCATGCGAGAAGAATACGATCCAATCGAGGATCGTCTCAGCTCTGATCTCCGGTTTCTGCTGCGCATATCCCTTGCGCATCTCACCGTATCTCCCGACAGAGACGGAGACCCCCGTCTCGCCCCCGATTCAACATCCAGGCTCCAAAGACTCAATACTAGGGCTACTCAAACCCAAAACTCTTCCATATCACAAACTGCTCGGAAAACATTCCAACATCACATTCTCTTGCCATCTAGTGAGTACTGCGACTCCACGCAGTATCACAACACCCTCTGAATAGTGAGTACTACGGCTCCCCGCAGTATCACACACCCTCTGACTAGTGAGTACTGCGACTCCCCACAGTATCACAACACCCTCTGACTAGTGAGTACTACGGCTCCCCGCAGTATCACAACACCCTCTGACTAGTGAGTACTACGGCTCCCCGCAGTATCACACACCCTCTGACTAGTGAGTACTACGGCTCCCCGCAATATCACAACACCCTCTGACTAGTGAGTACTGCGACTCCCCGCAGTATCACAACACCCTCTGACTAGTGAGTACTACGGCTCCCCGCAGTATCACAACACCCTCTGACTCCACTAGCTCGTGCTCCGCAGTCTATCATCAGTGGCTACCCATACTCGACTCGAATATCCATCACAGCCTCTGGAGGCAATCAACATAACAAATGCCCACCCTTGCGAAAATCCACTCTCTCAAATAATCTCCCTGGATGCCCATACTCGAAGGGCTCCCACTAGATCCATAGATACTTGATATACCACAAGTCGATTCAATTCAAGATTCACGAGTAACTCCGAAATACAGATATCATACCCGGATATCTCAGAATACCCCAACAGAACATCACAAGATCCTGCCACAACCACTGATCTCCTGCCCCAAGCATCATATAGACACAATAATACATTTCCTCTGAACCCCAAAATTAGATCTGCATTTTCCAAATTGCAATCTCGGTGTATCCAATTTCTCAATTGAAATACAAGAAAACGCTAACGCTACTAAATACACTGATAATTCTCCGAACCCATTTCCACCGCTCAAAATCCAAACAAGGATACACATACTGACCCGGGAGTTGGCTGCCTAATCATTCTCTATCTACTTGCAACAACACCAAACACCTGCCGTGGAGACATTCATCCTTCTCATCAAGTACTTCCCGCATTAACTCACTCTGACCCCCTTTCCTCGATCACCGACATCTCTGGTCTCATGATTTCTTACAGCATATCTCTATACTCCACTTATAACTACTCTTGACAAATCTCTGCTTTCTTACATACTGTACCCGGTTCTCCCCCACTTAGGGTTCGAACCATCACCAATTAGCACACAACCAACCCACAACTCTTTTTCACCAGCGAAATCGCACCTGCCCCAGGAAAGTGCTACACAACGCCCGATAATTCCCCCTTAAGGAAATCAATCAACCCCCTATACTCTGAACCTCTGATGAACTCCTCAAGAACTTCTCATCACGACTGCCTCTAGTCGTTCCAAATCTCATACCAATCTAGCACTAAGAATCTCAACTGCTCAATAACATCCCTGGCTCATAGACTGAACCGCAAAATCATCGTACCTCTCACCTCAACTCATCAACCAACGCTCCAACACCGGAATTGTCCCAAGGACAGGGACCCACTCCCAACATAGATGAAAACTCTCTGCACTGCAAAACTCGACTGAACTCCCCACTGATACCACTACAACACATCCTACTATTCTCAAATAGGTGTGGTGTGGTCCTCGACTACCTCAGTCCCAACTGACTGTCTGCTCATGATAAGTCACTGCCTCGCGGCACACATGCTACCTGATACTCTGGGAGAAATCATCACCGATAACGACCTGCAGGGTTTACCCCCAAACCCAAAACTAAAACATCAGGCCTCTCGTGTCTTGCACACGAACATAAATAGCACCACCCACATAGAAGGTGACCTCTCCTCTATCGACTGATTGCTCAACTCAGACCGAAATTCTCCTCTCCCTCTAACTCCTTACCAAAATACTCTGATAGGCACTCGACTTCCCTCTCGAGGGACGCCTCTCCAAACTCAATCATGGCCTACAGGCCTAAAACCCATAGCGTCCAATCTCTACCTCATCAATCATGACCGGATAACAAGATAATCACAAGCATCATTCACTACGAACCATGGTACTCATCCCATGACATCCCTTCTCAATATGCTCCGGTGTATGGTACCCGAACCATAGCATCACTCCTCAATCTGCTCCGATGTATGGTACTCAACCATAACATCACTCCTCAATCTGCTCCGATGTATGGTACTCGAACCATAACATCACTCCTCAATACGCTCATTAGAATCTTCAGAATACTCCCTGTATCAAGTATGGGTCCTCTGCTTTCAGTAGTACGGGCCCATACTACCTGCCACATCTACCCATACTTTCTACACGGACTATCCCGGAGCTCCTAAGTAGCTGCTCGACCTTCTAGTTCACCAATTCCGTCGCGCGCTCGCTCCCTAGCGAAATTCTCTACCCTGCCAGTGCACTCATCTAGCTAAGGTTACTCCCTAGGCTCTTCCCAGATTCCCACACTTCTCTGCCATCAGCTGCTGAAGAGCTCCTAATGATGCCAGCCATCTACCTCCTGAATATCGTCATATTCGCTTGGTAGCTGACTCCCATCATCGAGAGTTCCACAAAGCACGAAGCAAGCAGCATTCGAGCATCGAAGAATATATATGACTCACTCTGGGTGATAACTCCGCTTGCTCTGCTCCTCCTCGGAAGTACCACCGAACTCTGCAACTCTTCCCCTCGCGGGCTCTAACTAATCTTTCTCCAAGTATCACAGTACTCATCTTGGTATCTCCCCTAGATTACTCCTCTACTCAAATCCCTTAAAGGATTCCAATCAAATATCCTCACTCATCACATACTCAAAAGCACATCGCATATCACAGAAATTCCTAGGCTAAGGCATCACAAATCAGGCCACTCTAGTCCTAATATATGGAATACCTAGCCTGTCTCTAGCATGCAATAATATCTCATAAAGTGCATCATAAATATCTCATAACACAAAAGTAAGGGTATTTTGGGAAATCACCGTTCGGGCTCTGGCTGATTGTACACACTGCTCTTTCTCGTTTTCTCTTTGAACTCTTATTCGCTTTAGAAAATTATTTCTTTGAAAACCTTTCTCACTTCTTCCTCAGTTTGAGTCCAGAATTACCCGAAGGCGCATCCGAATCCCTCAAACCAAGGCTCTGATACCAACTTGTAACACCGTAGATTTCAAGACAAAATTTTCATTTAAAATAATCATTTTATTCTTAGAACACTTGTTTAAAATCTCATTCATAATTGAATTACAAAACATAGCTTCATTTTCACTTGCATAGAAAACCAGGATCCTCCAAAGTATGACTTTTTCTCTGGTGTGTACAATCCAGCCGGTGCCGTCCCGTGATACTGAAAGAAACCTGAAAACAACATAACACAAAACACTGTAAGCACGAAGCTTAGTGAGTTCCCCAAAATACCACACACATAACACATATAAGCCACTCGAGGCCATAACTCTATGGGTCCGTGCACCCAAACTCTGTGAACCCTCAGGTTCTAACTCTGTGAACCTTCCGGTTCCAACTCTAGGAACCCTTCGGTTCCAACTCTGCAAACATGCACAGCATAAATCACATAGAAATAATGCAGTACAACACATAGCATACACATAATATACACACACTAACACATAGCTCTGATTACCTACTCAAGGTAAAGTATAGTGAGAAGACTCACCTGGCAAGCAGAAAGCAGATATCTCCATACTTGAATCTCGAACTAGCCACCGCCTAACACGTAAGGCAAAACTCTCATGACTACAACTCTCAAGACTAGAATCAATCCTCTCAATGCACCCTCTTAAGGGTAAAAGAATATTTTACCCCTCTCTTGGCCCAAAGGCCATATCGCTGACCAAACCCTAAAAGTCAACGGTCAACCCTTGGCTGACCCTACTCGCCGAGTCAACCCTATGACTCGCCGAGTTCCTATAATCAGAACTTCACTCAATCCGTGACCTAACTCGCCGAGTCACTCCGAGACTCGCCGAGTCCAACAACTCTGAGTCCACTCGCACACAACTCACCGAGTCATCCCTTGACTCACCGATTCTCGACTCAACCAGGGAATATCGGGACTCTTCGACAAGACTCGCCGAGTCCAAGAATAGACTCGCCGAGTCTAAGACTATCATCAACCTACTCGCCGAGTTGTTCATACAACTCGCCGAGTTCCAGGCCATCTCCATCCAACTCGCCGAGTTGTTCTTCCAACTCGTCGAGTCCCAGCTCATCTTCAAGCAACTCGTCGAGTCCACTCATGTGACTCGCCAAGTACCACCGGTCTGAATCCACTCAGAAGCATTCCAGGCCATGCAAATGATCCAAAACATAGGTCTAGTCTCATACAACTCATCCATCACGTAAAGTGGCAAACTTTACGTGAATCCAAAGAGATCTAGGCCTTATTCACTTATAACTAAGGTTTGGGACATGCAAGCTTCACTAAACAGTCCAACACAGGGACTTTCATGCTCTCTGATTCTTCTCCATTTCAGATCTAAGGTAGCAACCTCAGATCTAACCTCTAGACTTCCAATTTCATCCATAGACAAGATCCCACAAACCCCAAAATGAAGAAACAACATACAATCAGTCCAAGAACGAGATATTACCTCCAATGGACGCCCCAACTGCAATGAAATTCGAATCCAAGCAAAGCCCCTTGCCCCAAGCCTTCAATCTCACAAGATTCCTTCAACAAACTCCTCCAATGCTCCAAATACGCTCCAATCTTCTTCAATCACACTTTCTAGGGTTTCTGGACTTCAAGAGGGAATAAAGAGGCTGGGGGAAGGATATAATGTTCTTTAAATAGGGCTCAACCTCGAGAATTAGGGCTTTCTCCACTCAGTGCCTACTCGCCGAGTCCATCTCATCGACTCGCCGAGTCGGCTGCTTAACACGCGACCAAGCCGCGACTCTACTCGCCGAGTCCATCCATGGACTCGCCGAGTCGCTCTTTCCCAAATAACACTTTTAGCCCTTCAACTCTACTCTTGCTATTCCGGGATGTTACACACATACACATAACACGTATTTCATAGAGAATAAATCATGTCTATGAGATAGAAGAAAGTGAGTATACATTCATACATATAACAACAAAATATACACATAACACGTATTTCGTATAAAATACTATATAATTATGCGTTAGAAGAAGGTAACTACGCACTCACTTGATCAGAAGATGATCGGACAGCACTATGACTTGCAGAAGTAGTATTCCTTGGTAGATGTAGAAGTTCTTTACAAAAACTGGGCTCCTCGCGGGCAGAGCTTCGGCTAGGAAATAACGCTTCTCGGGATATTTGGGACTTCGGAACTTGCTTCGGGACTCAAGAATGATACCGGGGCTTCGGGATAATTCTGGCACGCAAAACGATGCAAATCGGGAGAAAGAGAGGAGAAAAAGAGCAAAAAGATCGGTTGCCCTCGCATGCTATTTATAGGGGCTGAGCTTCGGGGTTACGTTGGGCGTAACTTCGGAGTACGCTGGGCGTATGAGACCCAAAAACGTCACTGCTTACGTCTTCAAAGTACTCAAGTGTGAGGCTGGTCACGCTTCGCTGTACGCTGGGCGTAATCCGGATAAGTCCGGTGACTCCTCTTCCGATAATATCAGGTATTTTTAATTTAAATTAAATATCGAAATTATTAAATAAACTTTAAAAATTCACATCTTCCTTGTACAAACTCCGTTTTCGACGTCCTTTATATCCCCGCATAGGTGAGACTACGCTCTACAACTTTCGTTTAAACTCCGTCGGCTAATTTTGACTTTATTTTTATTATTTATTTTAGTAGGCCGGGACCGGAAAATTCCGTTATAAATTCATAACTTCTTTATCCGACGTCCGTTTTTGCCTATCTTTTTATCGTTGGACTACTATCAACGAGATCTTCGATTCTCGTTTAGATTGTTTCGGCTAAAAACCGCTCGATCTCAAATCGAGTATTCGGGCTGCATACTGCTAAGTCGAAACTTCGGAAAATCATAACTTCCTCATACGAAGTCATATTTGGGCATTCTTTTTATGCACGCTCTCGGTTTAATATTATATACGTCTTTCGCGTTGATCACTAAGGCTAAATATCGCTAGAACGTAAATTCACTTTTTACGTCATTCAACGCCGTGTCGGTTCTGTCGCAAAACTTCGACAAGTCATAACTTCTTCGTTATAACTTGGATTTCGGTATTCTTTATATATTCAGAAACCTCGTCTCAACTACTACAACATTATCCATAGATATCGGCTTTATCTAATATTTCATTTTGACGCTTATTTTTATTCTTAATTCAATTAAGACACACAATTAAGCACAAAACACATAATACTCGAATAATACACTTCTATCATTTCGAAATCGGTTACAAGGGTTAACCAAGATTATTACATTGCTTTTAATCACAAGCCCGGAAACACGGGCGTTACAATTCTCTCTACCTTAGAATGATTCCGTCCCCGGAATCAATCATCAACAAACAAATGCAGGTAGCGACTCATTATGTCACTCTCCGTCTCCCAGGTGAGATTTGGCCCATTCGTGTGTTTCCATCGGACAAGAACTAACTCGACCATCTTGTGTCGTAACTTCTTTGTCTTTCGGTCAACGATTTCCTCTGGTTCTTCAATTAACCTTTTGTTCTCATCGATTCTCAACTCCGAAAGTGGAATCATGTCGGGAACTTCTCCCGTGAACTTCCTTAAATAACACACATGGAAAGTGTTATGAATTCCATTCAGTTCTTCTGGTAATTCGAGCTTCTAAGCTTGGTTCCCTATTCTCTGAAGAACTTTAAAAGGTCCAATCAACCTTGGAGTTAATTTTCCCCTTTTACCAAATCTTATAAGTCCCTTCCACGGTGAGACTTTAAGCAAAACCGAATTTCAAACTTCAAGAGTCATCAGTCTTCGCTTGTTGTCAGCATAGCTCTTTTGACGACCCTGAGCTACTAACATTCTTTCCCTAATTATTTTCAACCTTTCAGCAGTTTGATGGACTATTTCCAGTCCCATAAACTGCTTTTCCCCAGCCTCAAGCCAACAAGACGGCGTACGACACTTCTGTCCATACAAAGCTTGATAAGGTGCCATATTAATGCTCGAGTGGAAACTATTATTGTAGGAAAATTCTACCAAAGGTAAATGATCATCCCAATTACCTTGGAATTCTAGGGTACATGCTCTCAGCATATCTTCAAGTGTTTGTATCGTCCGTTCGCTCTGACCATCAGTCTGTGGATGGTAAGTTGTACTCAAACACAACTTGGTACCCAATTCCTCTTGTAGACTTTTCCAAAATCGCAAGGTGAAACGGCTGTCACGATCTGACACAATCGTTAACGGAACACCGTGAAGCCTCACAATTTCCTTCACGTAAGAATTCGCAAGCTTTTCCATTGACCATTTCTCATTGGCTGCTATGAAATGCGCACTCTTAGTGAATCGATCAACGACCACCCAAATCATGTCTTGACCATTCTTTGTTCTGGGTAGTTTAGTGACAAAATCCATAGCAATGTCTTCCCATTTACCCATAGGCACAGGTAAAGGTTCTAAACTCCCGTATGGTTTCTGATGTTGTGTCTTGACTCTCGCACAAGTCACACACTCGGCCAAAAACTTTGCAACATCAAGCTTCATCGTCGGCCACCAGTAGTAGGGTTTCAGGTCCCTATACATTTTAGTGCTACCGGGATGAATCGAGTACATGGTCTTATGAGCTTCTTCCATCAGAAGTTCTCTGACTCCTCCTGTCTTAGGTATCCAAATCCAATCTTGGAACACCTTCAGTCCATGACTGTTTATACCGAACACCAACGTTTTGCCCAAACGTTCTCCCTTTCGGTCATTCTTCTCAGAAGCTTCCTCTTGAGCTTTCTTTATACTCTCCACAGTTGTCGAGACAACTTCAATTCTCAATGCTCTTGGCCTTTTTCTCTCAACATTGATTTTCCAACTGAGAGCATCAGCGATAACATTTGCTTTACCGAGGTGGTAAAGTATCTCACATTCATAGTCCTTGAGTAACTCTAGCCAGTGTCGTTGCCTCATATTTAACTCTTTCTGATTAAAGAGATATTGGAGACTCTTATGATTAGTGAAAAGTTTGCACTTCGTGCCATAGAGGTAATGCCTCGATATTTTCAGAGCAAAAACTACCGCTGCCAACTCCAAGTCATGAGTCGGGTAGTTCTTTTCATGCTCCTTCAACTGTCGAGATGCATATGCGATCACCTTATCTCTTTGGGTCAAAACATAACCCAATCCAACACCAGACGCATCGCTATAAACAACGAAGTATTCAAATCCATCGGGTAAAGAAAGAATCGGTGCCTCACATAGCTTCTTCTTTAGCTTCTCGAATGATTCTTTATGCTTATCATTCCAAGCATAAGCAGCTCCTTTGTGGGTCAAAGCTGTCAATGCACTAGCGATCGAAGAAAAGCCTTGGATAAACCTTCGGTAGTATCCGGCTAATCCTAAAAAGCTTCGGATCTCCGTGGGAATTTTCAGTTTTTCCCACTTCATTACTGCTTCAATCTTTGCTGGATCAACCATTATCCCTTCTTGGTTGACCACGTGACCCAAGAAATGGATTTCTCGAATCCAAAAATCACATTTGGAGAACTTAGCATACAACTTCTCCTTCTACAAGACTTCTAACACTTCTCGCAAGTGTCTGCCATGCTCCTCTTGGCTTTTCGAGTAAATCAGAATGTCATCTATGAACACTATCATAGATTTATCTAGGAACGGATTACAAAACATGTTAATTAAATCCATGAATGATGCGGGAGCATTGGTTAGTCCAAACGACATAACCAAGAACTCGTAGTGTCCATATCACGTTCTGAATGCAGTCTTCTCTATATCCTGCTCTCTTACTGTCAGCTGATGATATCCTGACCTCAGGTCGATCTTTGAAAAGTAACTTGAACCTTGTAGTTGATCGAACAGGTCATCAATCCTCTGCAACGGATATCTATTCTTTATCGTTACCTTGTTCAACTCTTTGTAGTCGATGCACAATCTCATACTTCCATCTTTCTTCTTCATGAATAGCACCAGAGCTCCCCAGGGTGATGAACTAGGTCTAATGAAACCTTTTTCCAATAACTCCTGAAGTTGCATCATCAGCTTCTTCATCTCCGTCGGTGCTAATCGGTAAGGTGCTTTTGCTATAGGCGTCGTACCTGGTAACAAGTTTATTCTGAACTCCACTTGTCTATCAGGCGATAATCCGGGAAGATCTTCGGGAAATACTTCCAGATAGTCACATACGACAGGAATGCTCTGCATCTCCTTTTTCACCTTCTTAGCATCGATCACGAATGCTAGATACGATGTACATCCTTTAGCCAAACACTTTCTGGCTTTCATCGATGAAATGATTCCAAAATTTATTCTGCGTTTATCTCCATACACCATAAACGACTCTTTCCCAGGCGGGTTTACTTTGACTATCTTCTTTCGGCATAATATCTCGGCGTCATTGGCGCTAAGCCAATCCATTCCCAACACGATTTTAAAACCGTTTAGTTGGATAGGCAGTAATTCCTCGTTAAACTTATTCCCATTTAAGTCAATTAAGATGTTTTTCATACGATGGCTAATAGGTACAAACTTGCCACTAGCAACTTCGACTAATAAAGCATCATTTAGTTTAACAACAGGCAAAGCTAGTTTTCTACCAAATTCATGCGATATAAAGGAGTAGTTGGCTCCAGAATCAAATAAAATTTGGGCAGACAATTTGTTTACGAGAAAGGTACCTGAAGCGACATCAGCTTCATCTTTAGCAGTTTCCAGTGCCATCTGGATTGCTCTCGCCTTCGGCTTTGGTGGAATGTTGGGTTTTGCTGCCTCCTTCTTTTTCGGACAATCTCTTGAGATGTGCCCCTCCTCACCGCAACCATAGCAAACTTTCTTGGTGAGGGTGCATTCGTTGGCATCATGCCCTAGCTTTCCACATTTGAAGCATGTGGCTTCCCCGCCACATTTCCCATGATGCTTCTTCTTGCATTTGTCGCACCATTTCGCTTCGCCTCCTCCACCTCCTCTCGAACTAGACTTCGAGAATTTAACCTTTTTGCTGGACCCCGAAGGTCCATCAATTTTCCTCTTTTCACCAACCTCTGACCTTTCCAGACCTTTCTCCCTGATCTGGGTCTCAACATTTCTAGTAGCCCAGATGGCGGCTTTCAATGTGGTTGCTTGCTTAACCATTGGACCATAGTCCGCTGGCGATCCAACATCGTTTGAATCATCATTTGTACACCAGCCATTGATATCGACTCAGGTGCAGCAACTACAACAGGTATTTGCTCAATCACTGGTGGTTGATTCCTGTTTTCATCAGCATTTCCAACTCCAATCCTCGTTCTCACCATTTTGATCTATACACCGAATAAGGTGAAATTAGATCCTCATTCACGATAGATATCGAAATCATCCTTATCACTCCGAAACGTTTACATGTTAGTTCTAATATCGTAATCGTACGCTTAGAATCCTATACACATAAGGTTTCCAGATCCTGTCGGCAACATACCATAGATCCGAACAAATAATATCATATATGGCAACATATAACATTTAGCACATAAAAGCATTTTAGGCAACTTTCCAAAAATAAACTAGTGCTCGTGTCTAAAATATAACAGACACACATCTCAAAATTTCACTTAGCATTCTAAGTTTAAGTCTAGAAATCCTACAAATTCCTAGTTCGCTTAAACTAATGCTTTGATACCAACTGTGACATCCCCAAAATCTCGGCCAGAAAAAACCGGTTTCATTTATGTTTTTATAAGCCAATCTAAGCTATTAAGTAATCAATAAAAGTAACTAATAATAATATATTCTAAAAAATACAATCATAAAAATACGGTTTTACATATATATTGATTGTACAAATATTGAATGGTCAGTAAATAATAATAATAATATATTTTAAAAATATCATATGAAAAAATTACGGTTTTATAGATATTATGCTTTAATATTAAAAAAATGTTCTTACCACTCTCAACCTGCAGTGTATTTGTAAAAAAATTAGATGATTTTCTGTAAAAGTTTTTTATCGTTTTCAAAAAATAAAAGGCCTTTTTTTGAATATAATAAATAAAAATTAGCTTCGAAAAGCCAAGCAATTAGGGTAAAGACATGCCACCAACTAGTGAACACTAAAGCTATACAAAGAGAAATTTGGAAGTGGGGCATGTCGGCCATTCTTGGGGTGCTTCTTGTTCAAAACTTCATTATTTTGATTATTTTAGTTTTAAACTGAATTATCTAATTATCTTAAGGCAAATGTAAAACTTTTAAATGATCACATGTAATATTAAGCGCAAATGACATAGGTTTTTTTTTTTTTTTTTTTTTTTTTGTCAAAAATAAAATGGTAATTCACGCTGACAGTACCGCCCATATAACAGATGATTTTAAAGTGTGAAAGTCGGCTCATAACGCTTAGAAAATTTAAAATTTTTCTAGAGGATGATACCATATTTTTGAAGGAGTGATGTTCAAATAATACAACAAGCATCAATTTTTTATACTAAATAAGTTTTTTATTATTTTTTTTTTTTATTATTTTTTTTTTTGTCACTTCTCATATTCTCATTCAATTTCTTAATTTCATGTTTATTTTGAATTAATTTTTTTCCATATATTTTATGAGTCTTTTCTATTTTATTAAATTCTACATAATATTTTAATATAATAATTATAATAAATATAGTAACAAATAAATATCAATTTCATTAATCAACTAGTTTATAACCCGTGGGAACCACGGTTACGAAATTAATTAATCGTTGATTGAAATAAATACATGAAATTATATCATCTTATAATTTATGTTAATTTTATTTTAATTTTTATTCTAATGTTATTAATTTAACCTAATTAAAGTGGAAAATTTAAAATGGAGAATAAATAGATTGACAAATGACGGAATATTAATTAGGAGGTCTAATAGAATAACACATGACCAAAGGAAAATAAAACTATTTTTTTATTAGAATAATAAGGAGAGGGAGATTACCTTTTAATTTCAAATTTTCAAAAATTAAAACTCATTAGTTTATGTTGTTTATTTATTTAAATTATTTGTTTAAATTTAAAAGATAAAATACATTTTCATTATAATAATTCTTTATTTTTCTTACTTTTTATAAATTCAAAGTTCTTAAATATTTTGACATTTATATTTTTTTATTTTTTTAAATTAACTCATATAATACACGAGTTTCACAACCAGTTACTCATATATTTTAGAAGTTTAGACTAACCCACTTGACAGACATGGTGTTTAATAAGATGTTTCTAAGGAAAATGTAATGACTTCAATTCCAGACATATACTAACTCGTCGTTCTAAAAAAATAAAGATAAAAAGGGGAAATCTCCAGAAAAGTCCTAAAATTTTATCATATTTTACGAAAAAATCTCAAACTAAAATTTGTTTATGAAAAAGCATGAATTACTGGTAAAAATTGCGATTTGACCATATTTTCCCGGTTTGCAGGTTTATTTACTTACATGTTTCATTAAAGTTCCATTATTTTATACTAATTTACGAATAAGTCCCAAACTAAAATTTAGTGATTATTTTGCCCTTTTCTCCATGTAACATATATTTTACCGAGTTTATCGCTGACCTGGACGCCTAATCATGAGCCGATGAAATGGATATGTTGGGTTATATAATGCTATGTTTACTATAAAACTTGATATCTTGATATATTATATATTTTTTGGAATATAAAATGCATCCGATGAAGACTGTAATAATCACATAAACTAGCAACACCTACGCCATTATTATGTTTATAAGAAATTTCAAATTGTCTATTTAATCTTATGTAACCCAATATATCCATCACATCATACATCAACTCATTTCATGCAATTTTTACTTGGAAACACACATTTTATTGGTTTTATTGCTGACCTAGATACATAGTGATAAACATGTCGATGAGATGAATATCAAATTTTACAGTAAATATAGTATTATATAACCCATCGTACCTACATTATCAACTAATTTAATGACTACGTGTCTAAATCAGTAATAAAACCGATAAAATGTATGTTTGATGGAGAAAAGAGCTAAATCGCCACTAAATTTTAGTTTGTGACTTATTCGTAAATTAGGGTAAAATAATGAGACTTTAATGAAACAGATAAGTAATGAAACCAGTAAACCCGGAAAAAGGGGTCAAATCGTCTTTTTTACCGATAATTCATGCTTTTTCATAAATAAATTCTAGTTTGGGACTTTTTCGTAAATTAGCGTACAATTTTAGGAGTTTTCTGGAGATTTCCCTAAAAAAATTACTTATATATTTTTATTTAGCGTCTCGGATGCAAACTAACATAGTAACTTATTAAAGAGTAGTACTCTTTTTTTAGCAAGGTGAAAACCTCTTATATGCTACTTTTTCATGTGGTCGAAGTCGTGACTAATTTTTATGGTTGTCTAATAGATAAAGTTATGTAAAGGATTTAAGTTAAGATGTATGAGTTGATAACCCTCTATACTTCACCTACTATTGTTCTTATGTTCTTAATAAGGTTTTGGTTGTTAATTTAGATATTATGTTTGGTATTATGTCAGGTCTTTTGTATATGTATTAGGCATGTATCTGTTGTATTTTTAGTATAGAAAAAACATCATAAATGGTCCTCGTGGTTTCCCTAAATCTAAAATTTAGTCCCTATGGTTTAGAAACATCATAGATGGTCCCTGTGCTTTCAAAACTTTTGACGATTGGTTCTTATTACTAAATTCGTTAAGTGTTGCTCGTTAACTGAAGGGCATTTTCGTCATTTCACTACCACAGGGACCATTTATGATGTTTTCTCTTATTTTATTTAAAATGAAATAATATACAAAGGGTCATCTCTCTCTTCTCTTCTCTCTCTCTCTCTCTCTCTCTCTCTTTCTCTCTCTCTCTCTCTCTCTCTCCTATTTTCTTCTTTGTTTAGGACCACACAAACACCCTCGATACGTGCTATTGATCTCCCAATTTCTTCTACAATAGACTGCAAAGACTCCTCCCACCGGAGGTGGGTGGTCTTCCGATCACTGGAAAACACGAAGATGAGAGAGAGGAGGTTGTTGCCTCCATCCCATCCTCTAACAGATCCCTTCCCGTCAAAGCTCAACCCCTAAACACCCCATGTCGTTGCTCTCATTTTCTTCTCCTTCAATCTGATGAAGACGAGGTTCCTCCCCCCTACTCAATTTCTATTTTTGCCCAGTTCATTCTCAAACAAGTGAGGGCCGAAGTCCTCCCTTCCCCTTATGCGTTAGCCGGAAAGAAATAGATAAGAGAAGGGCCTTCGGAAAATCCAACAACCCCTCTTCTTCTTCATCGATTTCAGTCGTCGGACCACCTCTTTTGACCACTCCATTCGATTTCCATTCTGATCAGATAAAGAAAAATGACCAGGGAGAAGATAAAGGCTCGTTGGGGATTAGCTATTCCCTCCTCGCGATCTGTTAAACCCTACTGAACCACCTCATTTTTTTAATTTCGTTCGTACTTCTCCCTCCTGATCAGACAGATATTAAACTCACAACGGTCAATAGAGGTCGACGCTTGCCCTTTCTCGTGATCTCTCAGCCACACCGGAGACTCCTAATTTTTCTTTCTGTTCGTTTGTTTCTTCATCGACCTAATAAAGACGATGATTTCTTTCCCCGTTGTTTGTACCAATTAACTGAAACCCCACCTCCTTATTGTAGCACTTAACCATCGATTCAAGAACCCAAAATTCAAAACATGTTTATTTTTTTAGGGATTGTGGTGGTGTTCGTACAAGAGAGACCACTTTGTATACTATTTCACTTTTTGTAAAATAAGAGAAAACATCATGAATGGAACCTGTGGTAGTGAAATGATGAAAATGTCCATCACTACAAATCTTAACGGAGTTAGCAATAAGAACCAATCGTCAAAAGTTTTGAAAACACAAAGACCATGTAACGCCTATAGATCCGATCTAGTCAAGTTAGAGATAATGGGGGTCGAAAACAACTTTTTGAACAAAGATTATTTAGAATAAATAATCTTAACCAAGTTGTAGAATACGTCTCAATGGTTCCGTACATATAAATAACGTTGAAATCCGAGTTATAACGAAGAAGTTATGGTATGTCGAAGTTTTACAGCAAAACCGGCATGACACAGGGAGACGTAAATAGTGAATTTACGATGGAGCACTTTTTAGCCTTAGAAATCTAAACAAAAGTTGTATTATACATTAAACTGAGAACATAAAAAAAAAAAAGAACGCCCAAATCTGACACCGTATGAGGAAGTTATGAATTTTCTAAGATTTGGCTTAGCAGTGCATAACCCGAAACTCGAATTTTAGATCAAGCAGTTTTTGGCCTACACGACCTAAATGATAATTGAATATCTTATTAATAGGAACTCAACGGTAAAAATACAGACAAAAACAGAGTCCATATGTAGAAGTTATGAATTTTACGCGGACATTTAATAGTATAATCTCCTCGTACTGTTAAATTTAAGACCGGCCGAGAATCAGCCGACGGAGTAAAAATGAAAGCTGTAGATCTTATTTTTTTCCTACTCGTGGATAAAAAGAACGTAAAAAACGGAAGTCGTATGTGAATGTTATGGATTTTAGAAGTCGGAAGTGTGTTGTGCGAAAATGGGTGATGTGGCACAATCTTGGCCATTGCTTTCTCCCCAAGTCTTGCCACTAGATGGTGACATGTGGCACCAAGTTCAGCCATTTTTCACTCTATAAATAGAACCTCTCCTACCCTCATTTTCTTCACACCTTTCTCATTATTTCTTCTCTTTACTCTCTCTCTCTAGAACCTCTCTCTAGCCCCAAAACCCCCCGAAAAGCCTAAGGAACCTCCCTAGCACGAGGCGGAAGCCCCGGAGTGCTCGACGGCTCCGAGAAGAAGAGATTTTCGGCTCGGGAACACTGCTCCAAGCAAATCCCAGTTTTCTATAAAACCCGCTGTAAGTGAGATACGCCTATGCTATTTTTAATATATCGTTTATTTAATTATAGTAACGTTATTAGGAACTTATAATAAGTACCTGGGGCTATTATTATGGGTTATATAAGTATTGTTTAATGCTTATATAATAGAAATAACAGCTAGACTATTAATTAGTCTCGGCGAATAATACACCAAACTCTAGTGGTAATAATACTAGGTTTTGTCGAAGGAAATTATTTTTAAGAAGTGAAGCGCTGTTTGAGTTTGGAATCACCACCTTTTCAAGTGAGTGCATAGTTACTTTCATCTTACACATAGATATGAAGTATTTTATATAAACTACGTGCTATGTGTGCATATTATCTAAGTACTTGCTGTATATGCTGGATGAACGATTTTATACACGTTTTAAATGATTTAAACTGTATATGTATTTTATATCTACGAAAATGTTGGGGTAAAACGTGGGTAGATGTAATAGATGAAATATGAGTTGAGAGGTGATATAGACCATGAGGTGATGGTGAGAGGTGGACGATGTGAGAAGCTTTTCCCAAATGATCGCCCCATCATTCAGCAGAGTATGGATGACAACCACAAACTATTCTAGGCAGTCTAGTGGAACACTAGCAGGCTTGCAACCTGTAGGTGTTGTGAACGATGTGTTCACCGGTGTACTCTAAAAACCCATTGACGTGTATTGTGAGTGGACTCTCGAAAATGATACTGCCAATAAAACCCTGGAAGATGTGCCTAAAGGACTCTACCGACAGAAGCGCATAATAGAGAACCTCATAACCTCGGCAGATGCGCCTAAAGGACTATACCGGCAGATGCGCCTCATATAGAATGTCACAATTCTAGTAGCTACGCCTAGGTAATAGAACTAGCAGATGTGTTTGACAGCTGTGTCATTGACAACGATGGAATTCGTACCTATTCCTTAGGATACTCCTTAGTAATGAATGAACGAGATATAGTTGATTCTTAGGATAAATCCTTAAGAATAAAGAAGATAATGGGGATGGATAATTGGGTTAACTTTTTGATGATTAAATATAATAATTATGTTATTGTGGGTTGAAAACCCTATGTACTCACCAAGTTTCCCAACCTGACCCACTCAGTTTATTTGTATCATAGGTGTCATTATGAAGTTACATTACACTGAGAGATTAAGGAGATATAAATCACTAGTGTAAATGAATGTAAGTTCTGTTTATGCTTATGTTTCGGTATTGATGATGACATCTCAAATGTTTTAAAATGAATAAAATACGTTTCTTTAGAAATGCTTTGATAACGTATTTATCGTGTTTTTCTGGGAACAAATTCCGCAACATTTTCATTAAAAGAGGTACTCTGATTTTCATAAAGTATAAACAAAATCGGTCTTTTCTGGCCGTGAAAATGGGGATGTCACAGTTGTATCAAAGCATTAGTTTATGTGAACTAGGAATAAGGATTTATTTCTAGACTTAAACTTAGAATGTAAAGCGATGATCATGAGGAGTGTCTAATATATTTTAGGAAGTATAACTGAATAGACACAACCACTAGCTTAATTAGGGAAGATGCCTAAAATGCTTTTATGAGCTAAATGATTTGTGATGCTTTATGCTATCCTTTGATCGGGATCTATGGTCTGTAGCCGACCAGATCTGGAAATTTTATGTGTTTTGATTTCTAACCGTTTAATTACGGTATTAGAACTGGCATGTAACTTTTCAAAGTAATAGGGAGATTTACACGTCGATCGTAAATAAAATATTTCCTATATTATTTCTCGTCATTACACACCGAACATCTGAATTGGTGTATAGATCGAAATGGAAAGAACCCGAAGTGGAGTCAGGAACGTAAATGGAAATAAGAATCAACAGCCCCTAGTGATTGAACACATACCTGTTGTAATAGAAGCTACACCTGAACCAATCACCATGGCTGGAGTACAAGCCATGATTCGGGTTATGTTAGTTGAACGAAGGGAAGAAATGAGGAGGATGTTGCATGAAAATAGAGACGAACCTACCATGCCCATTGAGCAACCTGAGCTAATTCCCGAGAAATCGGATGAAGGGAACTATAGCCGCCCTATGAGTCAAGTTGGGACTCAAGGAGAACGAAGGAATGGCCCGGAGAAGGGAAACGACAAGGATGGACGAATGTATAAGAACTTCTTGGGTGCCAAGCCACCAAGCCTTTCCAGAAGCCCGAAGTCGGTTGAGATTATTGACTGGATCTCCGAAATGGAGATGGTGTTTGAAATCTGTGACTGTAGTGACAAGAAAATGACCGTCTTTAAAGTCAGACAACTAAAGACTGGAGTGCTAAGTTGGTGGAAGTTGTTGGCAGATACAATTCCACGAGGAGAAGCCATGCGAATTTCTTGGGAAGCATTCGTGGAGCAATTGAAAATACAGTACTACTCAGAGATAGATCTGATAGACCTAAAGAACGAATTTCAGGACCTGAAGAAAGGAAAGATGAGTGTGGATGAGTATGCCACCTCATTCACCGAGAGGATAAAGCTATTCCTCTACTTGGTGCCTACTGAACTCTCCAAGATCGATAGGTTTGCTAATGGACTGTCCACAGACTTTAGCACAACGGTCAAAATGGCAACTAATTTGAAAACAGCCGTTAGAGCAACTAAGAACGTAGAGACCCAGATAAGAGAAAAGGGTCTAGATAAAGATAAGGCAGGAGAAAAGCGGAGGTTTGAAGGATCTTCAAAATCCAAAAAATAAAGGAAATTTTCAAAGACTGAAGGAGGAGGAGGAGGTGAAGCTAAGTGGTGCGAGAAGTGTAAAAAGAAACACTTCGGGAAATGTAGCGAGGAAGTGACTTGCTACAAGTGTCGGAGGTCCGATCACTATTCCAAGGATTGTATACATAATGATAATGTATGATACGGATGTGGACCCAAGGGGCACATGTCAAGAGACTGCCCGAGGAAAAATAAAGCAACAAGGCCAGATACACCACCAAGGCCAAGGGCATTCCACATGATCCTCGACGAAACAGAAAACAACGCAAGGAATCGAGGATGAGGAATTCATACCCGAAGATCGAGTTATGAAGTAGCCAAGGGGATAGAATCATATGATGTAGCCTATTAGAGGCATAGTCTAGTGTGAACTTGAACACCTATGTAATAGTTTCAAGAAATAATAAAACCTTCATTTTGTTATCTGTTGTGTTAAACTGTTATGTGAATTTTTGTAGGGTGACTTGGAAAACTGCAAGACAATACTTGGGACGAGTATGAGTAGGTGTGAATGGTAGTAGAGGCCTATACTACCGGAAGCACAAGACTCACGCTTAGATCAGGGAAAGTCACAAGGTTACCAAGAAGCTAGTAATTGATACCGTTTTATTCAAATATTTCGTTACCATAATTTTGGTAATGACTAAGAGGACGATTGTTATTCCTACCCTAGTGGTCATATCGAATTGAGTCCGACTACGATAAGTATGTTACATGGTTCAGAGAACCAAGTTTGATGTAGCACATGATTTAAGTTGAAAGATTGAAATAAAAGATAATCAAAGCAATCGGTAGAGGTATCACGATAGTTGATTGTAGCTAGAAATGCTACCATTTAAGATGTGATTAGAACATGAAGAAATGTATAGTCTGTTCTGGAAGACTCTAAGAGACCTGAGTCTAAGTGTGGGAACATATAATGATAAGTCATTAAAATATGACACATCGGTCCATTTTAGTAATAATATAACTTATCTTAAGTTTGTTAAGAAAAAGAAGCAGTCTCCAGTAAGGATCGAGATTGTGACTTCAAGGTAATAATTTAGAGTCTAACGTGAGATAGGGAGCAAGTGCAAGATCTGTTGGATTTGTGTCTAAGTCCATAACTATTTTGGTATGTACTTGACCCGATGGTGCATGGTCCTTTTGGGTTGCCTTCACCAAAGCAACTTGATAGGATGAATTATGGAGAGAAATGATTAAATATGATTTATTAATATATTATGAGAATAATATATTAAAGGAGAAATCATATTGTTTAATTAATATTACTCAATAATTAATTGGTAATTAGTTTTATGACTAAAAGAGATTAATTAAACTTAAGGGACCGGAATTGTAATTATAAGATAATTGCAATTTGGGCTATGGATTGCCTTATATTAAGGAGTGGACGAATTCTATGGGAAAGCCCATGAGGAAATCGTCCAAGGCCTTAAGGAAAGGAATCTATGGGTTGCTTAGGGCTTAAGCATCCAATTTAGGGTTTCCTTGTTAGATAACCCTAATAGCCTCCTATATATATAGATCCCTTATGACCCAAAAACGTGGCTAAGCATCCTTCTAGGGTTTCACATGTTTTAGGGCAGCCTCCATCCTCTCTCATCTTCATCCTTTTGCTCTTAGTGTTTGTGAACCATTAGAGGAGTGACATTTGTGACTCTAAGCTTTCTAAAGTCAATACAAGGAAGA